>NC_079904.1:18150482-18174074 GCF_024868665.1 Triplophysa rosa
ATTTTATAAGTTAACAATTAAATTGTTAATAATTAATTAGGGCTGATCTTTAAGGTAATCTCTTAGGGACTACTAACACAAGTTAGATAACTTTGTTGTTAATGGGTTAATGTAAGGGTGTAAAAAATGTGCTGTTAAAGAGATCTATATCAAAACAAACATTTGCTTGTTATCTTTTAGCAGTCACATTGTTCCTCTTCCCCAGGTCATGTATTGTCCATATTGTGGTATCGATTTGGCTGGACATATTGGATGCTTTTGTGGTTCCTGTGGCAGCAACATTAATTTTTTGGCCCCTTTTCTACAGGATGGTAAGTGTTTCACTAGTGTTTAAATATCTTATTTTATTTTGCGTTCTGATTTAGCTTGATGTTCTGGTTTAAAGCACCCTATCTGCAATCCCCCTACAGTACAAGATGTTTAACTCTTTAATCTTATTGACTCTTGTGTTAGCTTTTAAGGATTGGTCACTGCAGACTCATTTTACCTTATATATTTCTATTAGTGCATATACACATATTGAAACAAATACAAACAGAAACATGCATTACATTTGTGCATTAAAAGGCATGTATTTTTTACATTAGACTTGCACTGGTTGGGACTGTAGATTTGCAAAGACCAAAAAACAAAGTGACAATTTATGCATAAGTAAAAATTCATACGTTTGTGGATTCCTGCATTCCTAACGACTCCTTTCTCTTCTTCCTATAGATCCAGGGATGGTCTTAAATGAACATTCAGAGGCTTACATTATTCATAAATATTTCTTAGAGGGCCACACATATGATGTCATCCTTGATTTTCTTGAAACGAAACATAACATTTCCATGAGTCTGAGCACCTTGAAAAGAAAGCTAAAAAATGCAGGCCTAACTAGGAAAACAGACTTTACTCCCTTTGCAACTGTGCATGCAGCAGTTATACATGAACTGAGAGGCTCGGGTCAGCTTTTAGGTTACAGAGCTATGTGCCAAACATTACGGGAAAAATATTTCCTTACAGTTACAAGTGATGATGTAATGCATACCCTTCGCAGACTGAATCCATCTGGTGTTCATCTTCGCCAGCGACACAAGTTTGTCCGAAGAGGATACTTTACAGCAGGACCAAACCAAGTGTGGCATGTTGATGGATATGATAAGCTCAAACCCTTTGGTATTGCAATCAGTGGATGTCACGATGGATTTTCAAGAAAAGTGATGTGGCTCTGCAGTGGCAGCTCTAATAATGACCCAGGAATAATTGCTCAATATTATGTGAAGTGTGTCTCTGACTTTGGGCTTCCAGCACGGCTTGCACAGCATGTTGTATTTCTAGCTCTACTTTTTACATTTTCTATTTAAAGTATTGCAATATATCGCAAATGTGTATCGTATCGAAATACATAGCCATATGTTGTATCGTGACCCATCTATCGTGATATGTATCGTATCGGGAGGCACTTGCCAATACACAGCCCTACACATACAGTAGGTACAGTCTGGAGTAGAAACTTGAAGATATACCTGTTCTCCAGTCGGAATGTCCTTATTATTGATGCTACTGTGTAGCGACTGAGGGTAGGGTGGATTCTTTGCCCAGCCTCCCTCATGGACAGGCCATGATTTATCACATGGTCCACCAGAGTAGCCCTGATGTCATCTGATACACGTCTCCACACTGGTCCTCGTCTTTGTCCTCTTCCTCTTTGGTTGAACGCAAAGAAAGATATTGGGATGAACGTTATCAATGGAGATTTCTGGGGTACCATTGACTACCATAGTAGAAAGAATTATGATGTATTTATTGTTCTGTTAAAAACAAGAGAAGATATTTTGAAGAAATTAGGAAAACAAACAGTTCTAGGGCACTCCATGAATCTATGGTGCTAACATTCTCCTAAATATATGTAGTTGTGTTCAACAGAACAAAGACATTTACTGTATATACGTTTGGAACTACTTGAGGGTGAGTGATTCATGACAGAATTTTCATTTTTGGGTGAAGTATCCCTTTACAGGCAAGTGGTTCTTCAGATTTGTGCATTTTAATTTAAATAAATCCTACAAAGAACATGATGTTGCCATGCTCTTGTATTAAATAGAAACGCCGTGAAGGCCTACAGAATGATATTTTTCGGATGTCTGGACTAACAGGGGTTTAGAAAAATATAAACAGTATAAACATGTTTAAATTTATAATACGTTTTCATTTTCAGAGAATTTACGCGATTCAAGTTGACTGCAAATGTCACCAATAATGCTGGAATTGCTCAAAATATATAGTTATTATAGTTTAGTTTATGTTACATATATATATGTTTTTTACATAGGCCTAAATACGGTGGCCGTTAGGTGTCACTACGCTGCAACTGAAGAAAACACATGCAAACACAAAAAACACAAGCAAATTCAGAAAGCATCTTCATTAGTTTGGCGACACATTCCCTGCAAATACTCGAAACACAAACAAACACAGAAACGCGCTGCAAATACTCGCAACACAAACAAACACAGAAACGCGCTGCAAATACTCGCAACACAAACAAACACAGAAACGCGCTGCAAATTCTCGCAACACAAACAAACACAGAAACGCGCTGCAAGCTGCACAAACGACAACGGAAGTGTTTCCGGGGGACCCCAAAAACTGATGCACCTGACTGGAACGCGCTTCAAGTTGACTGTTCAAATTCGTTAGTGGAGTTGACAGACACGTTGAAGGTAATTGCTTTATAACTTTATTTTAACTTTCTTAACGTACGTCCGTAGGATATTATTAGCCTGTCGATTTGAACAGTTTAACAAAAGAAAGTTTAAGGCTTTGCTTACGTTATGTTAGCTTAAGTTACTTCCAGGGACAGTCAAGTAAAATTATAGCCAGCTTTTTCTGCCATGACTGAGAAATTTATTTTAGAAATTTTATAAGTTAACAATTAAATTGTTAATAATTAATTAGGGCTGATCTTTAAGGTAATCTCTTAGGGACTACTAACACAAGTTAGATAACTTTGTTGTTAATGAGTTAATGTAAGGGTGTAAAAAATGTGCTGTTAAAGAGATCTATATCAAAACAAACATTTGCTTGTTATCTTTTAGCAGTCACATTGTTCCTCTTCCCCAGGTCATGTATTGTCCATATTGTGGTATCGATTTGGCTGGACATATTGGATGCTTTTGTGGTTCCTGTGGCAGCAACATTAATTTTTTGGCCCCTTTTCTACAGGATGGTAAGTGTTTCACTAGTGTTTAAATATCTTATTTTATTTTGCGTTCTGATTTAGCTTGATGTTCTGGTTTAAAGCACCCTATCTGCAATCCCCCTACAGTACAAGCTGTTTAACTCTTTAATCTTATTGACTCTTGTGTTAGCTTTTAAGGATTGGCCACTGCAGACTCATTTTACCTTATATATTAAAAGGCATGTATTTTTTACATTAGACTTGCACTGGTTGGGACTGTAGATTTGCAAAGACCAAAAAACAAAGTGACAATTTATGCATAAGTAAAAATTCATACGTTTGTGGATTCCTGCATTCCTAACGACTCCTTTCTCTTCTTCCTATAGATCCAGGGATGGTCTCAAATGAACATTCAGAGGCTTACATTATTCATAAATATTTCTTAGAGGGCCACACATATGATGTCATCCTTGATTTTCTTGAAACGAAACATAACATTTCCATGAGTCTGAGCACCTTGAAAAGAAAGCTAAAAAATGCAGGCCTAACTAGGAAAACAGACTTTACTCCCTTTGCAACTGTGCATGCAGCAGTTATACATGAACTGAGAGGCTCGGGTCAGCTTTTAGGTTACAGAGCTATGTGCCAAACATTACGGGAAAAATATCTCCTTACAGTTACAAGGGATGATGTAATGCATACCCTTCGCAGACTGAATCCATCTGGTGTTCATCTTCGCCAGCGACACAAGTTTGTCCGAAGAGGATACTTTACAGCAGGACCAAACCAAGTGTGGCATGTTGATGGATATGATAAGCTCAAACCTTTTGGTATTGCAATCAGTGGATGTATCGATGGATTTTCAAGAAAAGTGATGTGGCTCTGCAGTGGCAGCTCTAATAATGACCCAGGAATAATTGCTCAATATTATGTGAAGTGTGTCTCTGACTTTGGGCTTCCAGCACGGCTTCGCACAGACTGTGGAACAGAAAATGGCACTATGGCAGCCATTCACTGTGCATTAAGAGCAGAGCATACAGATGACTTTGCAGGAGCTCAGAGTCACATGTATGGCACCTCAACTGCAAATCAACGTATCGAAAGTTGGTGGTCCTTTTTCAGAAAGCAAAGGTACAAATATTTTAAGATCAATTCCAAGAAAACATATCATGCTACTTTGTTTATCGTTTTGTGTTGTCATGACAGAGGGTTTGAGCACATTTGTAACACATTTTAGTCTAGTGTAATTCTTCTATGTAATGCAAGTGTTGTTTTTGGATGCTATGAGGCTCTGGCCTGAATCTGTGCTTTTTTATGTGCATGTATTCAGCATTTGTTGTAAGTAAAACAATGTGTTTATTGTTATTTCCTCATTAGGACTTAGTTTTGGATTGAGCTCTTCAGCGACTTGAGAGAGAGACACCTTTTCAATGGTAGCCATGAACATAAGTGCCTTCTACGATATGTCTTCTTGGGCATCCTGCAGAAAGACTTTGATGACTACAGAACACTTTGGAATAACCACACCATCCGACCTGTTCGGCAGTCGCTTTGTCCTTCTGGTAAACCAGATGCTTTGTACAGTAGTAGAAGCAAACTTGTGACCATGCCTGTGAAATCCAGGCTCAAGTCTCAATCTCATTATGAGCATCTACATTTTATTTCCACCATTAATTTCCATTTGATATCTTTGACACGACCTTACTCGGTCAGTATTAAAAATATAAAGATTTTATTTTCACATAATGTTCTTTGGGATGATTTTATGTAGAAAACTGTATATCACACACTTTTTTCACAGGCAGGGTCACAACAATGACAATATTTATAAAACAGATGTTGTCAACATTGAAGGCCTCTTAGTCAACCTTTGGCGGTTTAAATGTGAAAAATTGTAAGTTAACTCAATGTTTTGATTTCTTACTGGCCTTAGGTTTAATGCAAGGGAGTGTGGATTCCCAGTGTCCGAGGAAGTCCTAAGAGAGTTTGAGGACATTTTGCCAGCGCAGCCTGTGTGGTGATGATAATCTCCATCTTGATTTTTAGAATTCACAGAGACTGGGTGGGTTGGTTCCACCAGTCAACTGGACAGATGCTGTTGAGAATTACATAATCTTAAAAAGTATGTGTGGACTTTAAAATAATCAGTTTCTGATTCTGCAAAACTAGTATTGGTTATCATGCATGTGTTTCCCCTTCCTTTAAACAATAAGTCGTTTTGTAATCTACTGGGTAGGCTTGATGTGGTTTTTAAAAGTAACAGTCAATGCGGGTGTTCTGTGAATGCCCAAAGGACTAAAAACCAAATTCATACATTTCAAAGTAGTTTATTTTTATTTTTTTACAAACAGGTTAATAAACAGATGAGTTTAACATTCTTGACTTTTTGTGTCTAAGAACAAGTATATTATTAACTTTCCATTAAGAATCTCTTATCAAAATAAAACCTACATGGTTACCAAAAACGTTACTGTGTAATTATTATATTAGCCTACCATCTTAAATCGCATAAACATTAACCTGAGTGCTACTTCATAAGGAAGTGCTACATTAAGGAAGCCCAAACCCAGGGGAGTTTTGGATGCCGTAATCCATGTCTTCTTGAAACTCCTCGTAACTCTGTAAGACTGGGATTTTAATTGTGTTAGCACACACATTTGCCACAGGAAAGCGTGAGGTCTTCTGAAAAACTAACTGTGGCTGTGGCTGTATTTCTCCAGCAGGAACTTCCTTTAACCCTGTTCTAAACATAAGGACATCCTTCAAAGTTGGACTAGCTTCTTTTTCTGCAGGACAAAAAATATTAGATTTTAAGTTTTTAAATTAATTGTGGCAATTGTTTCTTTCCGGTTGCTTCCTTCAAATCAATGTAATGATCAACCCATAAACTAAATGGGTTTGAGCACATAACACAGAATTGCTATTTCTGCTAAACCACAGATGGTACAACAATTGATTATTTTGGGAAACATTCTAATTGAGGGGTTTTTATGCTGACATAAATGTCTTGTTATATCTCACTTTTTGATGCAGAGATAATTCTGTACCTTTTTTATCTTAATCATAGATAATACCTTCCACATAAAGCAGATAATCTCGCCAGTAGCTCAGTACCCTGGCCTCTTCATTGCGGTCATTGCTTCCAGGTTGACTCAACTGCACATGGAAGATTTTTTCCACAGCATCAGCTGTGAGCTTGGTCTCAGTGTAGCACATGAATGAGAAGAAAAGTGAAGGATGCTGTTCCAAAGCGTTGAAAAAATCCAATGTTGCTAGTCCATCCCTGAATCTACAAAATATATCAGGTGACAGTGGCTGTAATTGCATCATTTTCAGTCAAAAGGTGAATAACAACTACTGAAAGATACATTTCAAAAGTAAGAAATGACATGACACTTTTTACTTAAATTAATTAGAGAAATATTTCATTTAAAACACTTATTTTAAGAAAAACACTACTAAACTTTATATTAGAAATTATATTAGGTTTACATAAGGTTACGTGTCCACATATTGAGAATAAAAACAATATCAGTTAAAAATACAGTAGAGAATATACCTCTGGATTGAAAACTGGTTTCGGTAGATAAAATACCACTGCATATATTCATCAACTATTCTTTTCTTATCCTCCAGATTCATCATGAATCTATAGCAGCCTGCTGTCTGAAGCATGCTGGAGTGCTTTTCTGTAAGTTCCCGGAGTTCATTCAGTGATGTAGCATCTTTTATCTATTGGGAAAAAAAAGCTGGAAGAGTTAACATACCACATTTATTCAAGCTCGATCATATATTTTTAAACAGTGGTTTGTACTGGTCACAATGACACATAAATATAAAAAATGTGAATTATAGACACCATACCAACACAGAAGAGTAATAAAAAAATTTAAGAGAATAATTTTCTGTGCAATTTCTTTACTGTACCTATTTATGTATATAATGCAAATTAATTATTGATATTTACCCTCCAGCATCTGTACACTCTAAATCAAGGAATTTTGGTCATTGCCAATTAATCTAATACCACATTACATCAGCATAAATGTATTCATTGTCCTTGGATCAAAATACTGACCAAAAAGTCTGCTAGTGATGTTGAATAAATATATTTTTGAAATATTAAAACTACCCTTTTAATATCATATAATATCAGGTATTAAAATTAAACAACAGACAATATTGAAAATGTAGGAATTGTATACATCCCATATTAAGCAATGTCACATTTATTCAAGCTGGATCATATATTTTTAAACAGTGGTTTGTACTGGTCACAATGACACATAAATATAAAAAATGTGAATTATAGACACCATACCAACACAGAAGAGTAATAAAAAAATTTAAGAGAATAATTTTCTGTGCAATTTCTTTACTGTACCTATTTATGTATATAATGCAAATTAATTATTGATATTTACCCTCCAGCATCTGTACACTCTAAATCAAGGAATTTTGGTCATTGCCAATTAATCTAATACCACATTACATCAGCATAAATGTATTCATTGTCCTTGGATCAAAATACTGACCAAAAAGTCTGCTAGTGATGTTGAATAAATATATTTTTGAAATATTAAAACTACCCTTTTAATATCATATAATATCAGGTATTAAAATTAATCAACAGACAATATTGAAAATGTAGGAATTGTATACATCCCATATTAAGCAATGCGCTTAGTGTATTAAAATATACTTTTATACAGCTATTGAAGTATTCATATTGTTGTGTTTCAGCTGATGGCACAAAGTGATTTCTTTAAATAGTTTATTCCAGCCTAGCAAAATTACCTCAAGCAGGGCCTTCCTGACCTCATCATCGGGTATGTCCTCAATTGGGGCCTCTATTTTCTTTTCTTTACCAATAAGGTTAAGGAAAAAGTTTGGGGAAAGACAACACAGCCCTGGACCTCCATGGACAATAGACACCGCGATCATTCTTCCAATGTGGAAATATTCATTGTCTTCTGCAGCTAAAAAAACCCCCATATTGTTAGTATAAATTGGTGTTATAAAGTTTTTTTATTTTATAAAAGTAAAAAATACATTATAAAAAGTATTACCTTTACTGTTAAACGAAAGATATTTTGCATTGTCTTTGCCTTCAAAAACTCTCCTTGTTTTAATGGCATCCATTAACAGGGTTAAAAACTCACGAGTAGGCCCCCCAGTATCCAAAGCCTCCTCCATCGCCCCAATGTCGTCAGTGAATTTCACCATCATGCTGCAGGTGGGGTCAAATGAGGAACGCCTAAAACCTCTAAAAGCACCATCCCAGACATTGGCCCTGTTAATGTTAAATCTGTTACAGGACGTTCTGTTAAGATGATGTGCTAGATTTGATACTATGTCCCCAGCTGTAAGTCCATATTGTCCATCACTGTAAAATAAGCAAACAATAAGCATAACTTCAAGCTGTTTCTCTTTAGTTTAATACAATTTTTACTAGTGAAGGCAACTAAAAATGTATTTAAGTTTAAGACAAATATTGTATCTGATGGGCAGAAACAAGAACAGCTAACAGTAAACACACAATTATTGAGTGTACTCTGCTTATGTGATAGTACCAGTCTTTTTCTTGTGGTTTCTCTTCATCTTCAAGATCTGAAGAACTGCTGTCAATAATGACAGGGGTATAGATATTGGTATATGTACTGTGGAAAGGAAGTATAAGAATAATGAAACAGTTAATCCAGAATGTATTGTTAAACCGAGATGTTTTGTTGTTGCAGCAGTCCAGTACTTTAAGTTATTTTATAACCAGTGTTTAGGAGCACACAGTTCATAAAAACTATGTCTCGGTTTAATAAGTTTATACCACACTAATGATGACAGAAAGTGTTAATGACTTAGTACGGACTTGTAGAAGCCACTTGTGGATGGAGTCACGGAGGTGGACGGAGTCAGTGAGTTGCACGCAGTCACTGAGGTAGACGTCTGCTGGGATGCACTCTCGGCCTGCAGCACCATTAACACAGCACAATAAAAACTTACGTCAGTCCTCACATAAATACCCTAAAAATAAGTTAATTTACAGTTGAATATATCACAGAACGTTACATACTTGGACATTGGATGACTGTAATGTTGATGCCTTAGATAATTCTGATGTTGTGGTTGACCTAAAACATACAAATTATTTTAAATAATTTTTAGATACATTTAAGTTAGTAGAAATTGTGTTTTTTTGCTTGATTAATGGTCAATTTCAAAAGTGAATGCACTGAGAAATATTGATATTGATACAGCTGGCACAGGGACCAAAATAACGTGTTTGCAGAAAACTAACTTACCCGTGTCTATACTCTGGTGTACTGCATTCAGGACTTGACCAAAGCTGCCAACAGTACCAAGTGTAAACATAAAACCCTAAACTCATTTCTAGCCTTAACACTGTTTCTATTCCTGTTTGCGTTTCTATTCCTTTTGACCCCCCAGGGGATTTTAATGCATTTTCGCTGTACTGTAGGCAAAGATATCTTAAACACTTAAATCCATGAGATGTACCACCTACCACTGTGTCAGATAGGGGTGACATATCGGATGGCACACTAACAACAACTTCATTCTCATCTTCTAAAACTGATTCATCTTCATGACCTCACAAAAGATTTTGGGGTGAGTTTCCACTTGAAATGTTCAGTAAATATAGGCTATGCAGCAATATTGGAATTCTACAAAGCACTAATCACAAAAGCTGTACATGTGCATTAAATACATAAAACATACTATTTAAATACTTACTCTTGGACAAAAAGTCCTCAAGCACGCAGATGAACAGTGTGATCCTTTGATAAGCTTTTCCAATGGCCTCTTTGTATTGCCTAATGGTAAAAGGTGTGTCAGTCCCAGGTATATTTTTTATCTGAGAGCCATCAGGATATCGCAAGACATATTCTCCATCTTCCATGTCTCGATTGAAGTCTTTCAGTTTTTCTATGGCAGCTGGCAAAAGTTGCTCCAATGACCACTCAGGTTCCACCTGTAGAGGTAGGTTTTTCCCTCTTATGGGCCTGAAACCATTCTTGGTCTTGGTCATGATGCCAACAGAAATCTAAATCATTAATCAGAAAATATGAAAAACAATGATGATAGTGTTTATATTATTAATTTATTATTAGAAAATAATTTATAATCTTGAACATTAATTTCAACATACCCTCACTGTTTTCTTTGATTTCTTTTTACTTTTTGAAAATGTCCTCCTTTCATTTTCTTTTAGTTGTCTGTATTTCATGAAGTTGAGAACAGATGAACTAGCTGGAATGGCACCTGTATCAGTCACTGAAACACACACACACACACACACACACACACGCACACACACACACACACACACACACACACAAACAATATGAAAGAGATAAAAAGGAAGTTACTATAATTTTATAGGGTTTAGGTATTGTCATAAATGCTGGTTTACATACTAAAACATCAAACATTAGATAGGGAGCTCTGCAAGAGAAAATTACCTTTGTGCAAAGACTGGCGTGACCCATGAAGGTCATCACTTGCAGTTCTAGGGGCTTTCTCAGTTACAAAAGATACATCTCGCCCACATGAACTGCAAAATCTGGGCAAATTCGACCATTTGAAGCCACAGAAAGGACAATACATTTTAATCTGAAAACATGGTATAAATTACTCACGTTATTAGCACGTGGTTTTGTTTTCTGTTGCCCATGTTATTACAGAAAGTGGCGAAATAAATGTTATAATTGGATTAATGACATCAAGGTGCTAACTATGTCGACTAGAATAAGTTGACAAGTTTTTAATATTTTTTTCAAACCTTTAAACGTTTTTATAGTGACACTTGTTTAAGTAAGTCATCAGCTACTACGTCTCAGTTTTTGTTAAACTGTTCAAATCGACAGGCTAATAATATCCTACGGACGTACGTTAAGAAAGTTAAAATAAAGTTATAAAGCAATTACCTTCAACGTGTCTGTCAACTCCACTAACGAATTTGAACAGTCAATTTGAAGCTCGTTCCAGTCAGGTTCATCAGTTTTTGGGGTCCCCCGGAAACACTTCCGTTGTCGTTTGTGCAGCTTGCAGCATGTTTCTGTGTTTGTTTGTGTTGCGAGAATTTGCAGCGCGTTTCTGTGTTTGTTTGTGTTGCGAGTATTTGCAGCGCATTTCTGTGTTTGTTTGTGTTTCGAGTATTTGCAGGGAATGTGTCGCCAAACTAATGAAGATGCTTTCTGAATTTGCTTGTGTTTTTTGTGTTTGCATGTGTTTTCTTCAGTTGCAGCGTAGTGACACTTAGCGGCCACCGTATAATTGAGTAGATTCAGTAAGTTTGCATATAGTTTACTTTGCTACCTAATAGATGTAAGTAAAATTTAACTGATTTGCATGGGTAATATTTACTAACCCTCAAGAATCATTTTTTTCAGTGTGGGTGTCAATCTCAATTGCAGTTTTGCTTGGAAATTTAAATAGGATAAGAGGTTGGGCATATCCGAATCATGGACCCCTCCCAAAGTATGGGGTGACACCTTCAGAACATTTAATGCGTAATAGGTAAAAATCACTTTTATATTTTTACTTTACAAACACATGATGTAAAAAAATAGTTTAACACATTTGTTGAAATGTGTCATCTAATGTCTTTCAGACATTTGATTCACAACCAGTGTCAGTGTCTTATGTCATTTCAGAAGATAAATACAATAAAACACTTTCATCAAAACTCTGTTTTGTTCTGTTCACAAATACATTATGAAGATAACGGGGTTAAGTAGGCTACCCAGTGAGGTACACGTGAGGTCATGCGATGATCACAGTGATGTCACACCATTCTCATACTGTGACAGTGTGAGTAATATGTGAGCTCAATGTGAATTTATTTTAGTTATTTTAGTCACCATTATGGTGATCAGTGTTTTCTTTAGCTGGATTTTCACCCGTGACTTTAATGTGCTAGATATTCTTAGCATGCTGACGTTATTGGTTTATGAATCGCAATTGTTATGGCAAAGAAAAAATCTGAAGTAAATTTGATAGAATTTATTGGCTAACTAGTGATTCTCTGATTTCATGTTGTATTGTTAATGTTGGTTGTTTTACGTTATTTTACAGCTTGAGGCTGAGCAGTGTTGGGTCAGATGAGATGTTTGGAAGGATTTCATAAATTACATGACATAAAGTTACTAAGAGATTAGTTGAGAAACACACAGACATCAAGAATCAGCATATTAAACTCAACAATGATGACAATAAGCAAAATAACATTTTCTGCTGCAATGCATGCTGGGTAACATTTTAGTACAAAACTCATTAATGACTCCCAGCATGCATTGCGGCATGAAGCTTCTCAGTTGTTTCTTGCCATTGTCTTGATGTATTTGTGTCTAAATTATAAATTGTTGCTATGTTAATGTGCATAATGCATTTTGAATCCTTTTATAATATCGGATTGTCTCAAAACAGCTGAATATGACTCTACTATCACACATTTGACAGTACAGTATTTACATCAACAGTTACCCATAAATATCTTCCTCTGGCATTACTCAATATAATAAATGTGCTCTATACATTAAACACACAGTTACAGCAGCCAGAGAAAGAGAATTGAAACACTGTAGAGTCAAGAGCTCAACTAAAGCAAACACTCATCAACATAATGGTGACTTCAAATGACAAACCAGTCACATCTAAACCTGTAAGCTCACAGTACAACAGTGAGTTTGCTGTGCAGTTACATTTTGACCTCATCGTTAGTATTCTGAAAGCTCATGGTGACGTCACATTGTTGACTGGGTATGGCCTTCTGCAATTGTTGAAATAACTGATAGGCAGTGTGTGATATATAAACGTTATAACAGCCTATAGCCTGAAATGCAGAGTACCTTCCATCCAGTAACAAACATCCATCTTTTGTTAACCAATGACTTTTTTATTCTTTACTTTATTAATGTATGTTCAGTCATTTAATTTAATTTGTATTGAACTGAATTTATTTAATTAATTTAGTATACAAAATGTAAGTAATCTAAACAAACAAACAATAAAAACTAATAGAGAAAATCATTAAGTTCACATAAATACCGTAAAAGTAAACTGAGATTAAATCAAGACATGATAAAATAATTTTGAGTAAACTGAGATTATATAAATGAATAAATTATTTTTAACTAAATTTATATTTAATAAATGCATAATTCAATCATTTTAAGGTAAAATAAACGTTGATGAAATAAAAGCATATTTCAACAATTCAAACTAAATTTGGGTACAATAAAGGCATAGTAAACAATTCCTACTAAAAGTTTATTAAACAAAGGCATAATAAAATAATTCAAACTAAACCTGGATATCATTTTGAGTAAATTGAGATTAAATAAATCAATGAATTATTCAAACTCAATTTATATGTAATAATGCATAAATAAATAATTTTATGCCAAATTTAGATTAAATAAAAGCATATTTTATCAATTCAATCTAAATTTGGGTACAATAAAGGCATAATCAAACAATTCTAATTAAAATTTGATTAGACAAAGGCATAATCAAATAATTCAAAGTAAACCTGGATTTTAAAAAGGCATAACAAACCTGGATTAAATACAGACAAAAAAAACAATTCAAACTAAATAAATTAATTGCAAATTCTCAACATTCATTAACTAATTTAATTGGGCACTGGCTGAAAATTCAGTTTGTCAGCTTGGGTTAAAGATTTTTATCACAAGGACCTGTAAACAAAATATATATAACATTATTATAAGTACTCATGGACAACATTTTTTGTATTTTCAGTAATTAATGATTTTAGATCACTCTGTGTACATCTTTTTTTTTGTACTTTAACGTTTGGATAAAAGTGTCTGTTAAATGACTAAATGTACAAGTGTTGATATCCTTTAAAGTTGCACTCTCTAAAATCAATTTGTTTCACAGTGATGCCATAGAAATATTTTCCCCCGAAAAAGAAAGAACCATTTTCTGTTCTTAACGTTTTTTATATAGATCATTTCATTGCACGCATGTGTGCCTAACCCAAGTTAACTTCCAGTTTGTGTTTGGCTAGTGTCTAATAATATAACTATTCATATTTTATTTATGTTCATGTTCATTTCTGTTATTATTTTACTGTATAATAGTTGTATTAAATAAATGATTTGTTGAATTTTGCTGTATGTTCATAAACAATTTGTTTGGGTCCTGTAGTTTTGACGCATTTAAAGAAACCGTATGGTACATTGACATCTAGCGGTCGAGCTTGGTATTGCAGTCTAAATTCAAAATCTTGGAGAGACAAGTTTAGCAAAGTAAAGGTTCTTCTCGGTTTCTTTTGATTGACAGTTGGAAATCAGACATGTGTAATGCCAGAACAGACTGCAGCTAAAAATCATCAAATATTTCAGTACACATATTAAATAAGTCATATTAAACATACTGTCATTTCTCATTTTCTTATCAGTGATGTCACATTGCTAAATGTTTTGCAGAGAAGTAAATGTACACTATGAAGCACTGTGATGGCATATAATCATTATAGCTTAAATAACACATTTATTTTTTACAGTTTAAGGATCTTCCAGTCTTTTTCTAACCTGATGAAGGATTTTTTCGCTCACAGCAGCTGCATCAACACTGGAGGAAAATTTCAGCCTCAGAAAGGTTTTTTTTCTTTCATGTACAACTGAAAACAAAAAGTCATAAATGATGACTTAAAATGATAATATTTGAGAAAAAATGTTACAAGGGGTTCAAACGAAGCAACCCCAAAAGAACATTCAGTTAAGCAAACACTCAAGAATTGATCCAAAATCATACAAACAGCAGTGTTGCCAGATAGAGCTGATGGTTTCCAACCCAAAACCCACCAAGATGCAGAAAAATGGCCAAAATGTTTAAACAATCACATTTAGAGCGTGTTCTGTGCAACATCGGTTATAAATGCTGGGTTATTTCCACTTATGTTGGGTAAAGACAAGACAGCATTGGGTAATTTCAACCCAGCTGTGTGTTCTGTCCAATATTGTTTGTTATCCTATTTAACACAAAATGTGTTGTTCCGAGAAATAATACATTAACGTGTTGTCCTAAACTGAACACAAAATGTGCTGGTTTTAACACAACTGTTTTTAGAATGTAGTCTTTTTTTAGAGTGCATTACAAATAATGTCTCATTGAGAACTAACAGAGGTTTAACTCTAGTTTAAGGATAGGTAATCGTCAGTCCTGCAGAATCTAGCTCCAACCCTAATCAAACACACCAAAACAAGCTAATCTAGATCCCGAGGATTACTAACCCTGAGAACTCCAAACAACATTACTCTAAAACACCTATTTTATATATTCAGCAACGCTCAGGCATTTGCATTCCCACACCATCACAAACATTTGAAGAGAAAATAGAAGCTATTTGACGAAAGGCAACAGCCAATAGCCCAACTTCAGCAAACACTGATCACAATGATGGTAATTTGTTGACATGGCAATGTCTCGCATCTTTGTCACCCTTTCCACCTCGATGAGTTTGCGTCCCTGAAAAGACTGCCTATGTAAATGAGCTCATTACCTGTTCCGTAGACCTCCAACTCACACGGAGTGAGATAATGAGTTTCAACTTGCAACACATTCACATAACGTCCCACCATTCCATCACATGAATAATTGACAGTAGAACGTAACGGAAGACCAGAAATTACAGCACATCTAGAGAGAGCAAAATCAGGAAATGAACAATGAATGAGTCAATAAAATATTTAAACGGTTAATCTTCATGAAGGTGTTCAACTGATTTCATGATTGGCTTTACATGGGATTGTTGTTGCCGTTGTTTTCCAGGGAGTTTCCAATACGAATCTCTGCTCCATTGGTAAATTCAGCATAACCGTCTCCTCTGTTACTGACGATCACTGTTCTAATCTCATAATAATTCAGAAGGTCCAATCTCCACCATGGGCCATATTCATTTGAAGTAGAAGTGCAGGCTGTGCCTGGACCTGGGGTGTATCTTATACCATCTATGGCATTTGCAGCTACCATGGGGAAATTTGTGGATGACTGTATAGCCGTTCCGTTGAATGCTAAATTCTCTAAAAATTCATACAGTCAGATATTTATAATCCACAAAAGTAATATTTAAAAGTGATCTCAGAAAAACATTCAATGAAGTGCTTACAAAATTAAACTCTATCATATATTTTTTAAATGTATTAGCTGAAAGTGAACCATATCAGGAAAACAGTGCGTATTCTGTGCTTCATAACAACAGCTGCGAACATTTTTGCATGATGAATAATTTTGAATTAATAATGCAAATAGATACTAAAACAAACATATACTTTGTTAATCTAATGTGTGTTTCCAGTGCCAGCTGCCAGATAATAGAGAATAAGGCATCTTATTACCTGAACTATAGAGTTCCACTTCACACAGAGCAAGATAAGGGCCGACAAGCTTGTTTATATTCACATTGCGTCCCTTCATTCCTCTACATGACAAAATGATAGATGTGCCTGACTGAATTTCGGGAATTACGGTACAGCTAAAGAGAGATAAAAAAAAACAGAGAATCAAAGCACCTGATCAACCAAGTGAATCCCTCAAAGCTGTTCAGCTGGTTCAGCTCATGAATAACTTCACCTGGGATTGTTGTTTCCGTTGTTTTCCAGAGAGTTTCCAATACGAATCTCCGCTCCAACGGTTTGCTCTACACTTCCGTCTGATTTAGGAGTGATGATTACTGTGCTGATCTCATAAATATCCACAAGATCCAACCTCCACCATGGGCTACTATCATGTGATGAAGTGGAGCAGTATGAAAAAGCATCAGTGCCATATCTTATACCATCTATGGCTTTTGCAGCTACACCAGTATAATATGTGGATGACTGTGTGGCAGTTCCTCTAAATGCCAAATTCTCTAAAAAAAGATCAAAGATAGTGGCCGAGTTAGACTCGAAACATATAGAATATAAACACAACTGATCATTCTGTGTCAAATCAAACACATTTTGGAAACGTCCCAGGCCAAAAAGTTTTATTATTATGCTAAAGGGGTCATATGACGTGATTTTGTGTTTTCCTGTATCTTTGGTGCACTGTAAACCCGGATAAGTTGAGTGTACTTAAACATTTTGAGGTAACCGATTACATCAATATTTTTAAGTAAAGAAGTGTTTTAATTTTAAGCTAGTTGAACTCAATAATATTAGCAAGTGATTAAACTACCATTATGGTGATGAGTGTTTGCTTTAGTTGGGCTCTTGACTCTTGCCCTCTGTTAAGTTAACTTCTCTGTCAGTGCTTGTGTGTGTTTCAGAAATAACACTTGCGCATTGACTGAAAGAGATTTTTAAAAGGTCAGTTTGGCGTAGATAGCGCTCTTGCTATCAGTGAGGCTACAGGCAGGTGTGTTTGATTGGTTTGATTAGGGTTGATGCTAAACTCTGGAAGATACTGGCCCTTGAGGGTTAAGTTTGGGCACCCATGATATAGAGAAACATCTAAAACATTCTGGGAGGGGGTCCCAAGGATTGAAACTGTTATAAAAGCCACACTGTTAGACATTACCAGGCATTTTTACAGTAATATATTGGCCACACTGTTGCAACTACTGCAATGACTGTTTGAAGAGACATCATTAAAATAATCTATTAACTCACTTAAGTCACACAGTCTTAGTTGAACATCAAGTGTAAATAACAGATGAACACAATAAATCTGCCAAGATCTCACCAGAGGAGAATTAAACACAAACATCATTAACATATTCACTTATTACAGAAACCACTTTCACTTTATTTATGTCATTAAGATCTTATTGAGAATGAACAGAGATTAGTTCATAGTGGTTTCATTATGTTTTAAGTCACCATTATGATGATCAGTGTTTGCTTTAGTTAGACTCTTGACCCTCGACTTTCTTTTGTATTGTTATCTTTTTCTTTTAAATCTCAGTGAGACTTACAGTACCTAGCTGATAACAGTGTTGCCAATGTATTACTATAAAACATCGCGGTGGAATTAGTAGCCCACAACGAGAGTGTCATTGTGTGGTACATTAGCTGCAAAATGAAGTAAAAGTCGCAGGGAAATAAAACAACAAAGAACTCAGCTACTCCGGTGGAGAGGAAAAAAGACGATTTACAAAAGATTGTTGCCAAAGTCTCTGCTTTTTCCCCACACAAACTCCACCGCTGCTCATACAGCAGTAGCGCTTCTCTCTCCCGCCAGACACAGCACTCTCCCAGCCACGAGCAATGATAATGCGCCGGTGAGTATTTCTCCATGAACAGCGACAACACTGTTATAATGACTGACGACCAAAAACATCTGCCAAACAAAGAGCGCTGTGCGCTTGGTAGGAGAGGGCCAGTTCAAATGTAGAAAGGTTTGACTCAGCTGCGCAGACCGATGGGCACATAAAGACATAATATAATAACGTCAGTACAGTGCTAACGATTCATACTGTTGTAGGGTATGGTCGGATCAAAGTTTACCATCTGTGATCATAAAACACAGCAACCTCTCAGCAGGACTTCAAGCAGGCACCGACGAGTCTGGGCAAATGGGCCTGTCTAAACACACCCCCTTGACTTCAAAGGAGGTTCGGGGGGGAGGACAGGGCTGGTCACCAAAGTGACAAAAACCATGTCGCCCACAAGCTGAGAGCCTCGGTTTATTCCAAAAGAATCTCTCTTTCTCTCTATTTAGCAACAAAAGACTGGTTTAAAGTGCATATCCGTATACCCCCACGTTGTATGTTTGTCTCCCCGTTATTCTCCTTCAATATATAACCTCCAATGAATGTGTGCGTCGTGGTATTCTGTGTATATTTACATTCTTGTCCAAACTACAGGTCAATGTAATTGTAACCCCTTCATGTTTCATATCTACGTGTTTCCCTTTTCATGTCTTTAGAATATGGTGTGTAGCACAGTAATGTATTTTATACCATACTCATTTTATTCTATTCTAGGTCTATTCCTGCTCCAAACTCCCAGGCGACCATGAATGCAAATGAGTTAGTGTGCCGGACAAAGAAACATGTTTTCGCGCCCAAAACTATCTCATCACATTGGATTGCCCACCTTGGAGGGGCGTGACGCCCTCTGTGTTAAAACATCTGAACACGCAGGAAAGTTTGCTCTTTTGTGTATGTCCGTTCGCTCGTGGGCGTTCGCACTCGTGCACGTTCGCTCGTTTATGTTCTTTCAACCTCTCGAGACCTGTCTCTCCTCAGAGATAGCCTCTTCCAGCAGTTTGGGTCAGCTAAATCCAACGGACTCCCGGCTCGCTCTGAACGCATCAGGACCCTTTGATACGCACGCCAGCACGTGTCCCGAGAAACAAAGAAGCCAATGCAAGTATCTGAACTATTGCTAACCAGTTGCGTATAAGCTTTGCCCCTTTTAAAAAAGGAGATTTGTCCTTGATGGTGATGAGTATATTTCAACATGTTACAGTTTTCATTATTTTTATTATTCATTTATTCTTTACATATAGGTTATAGTTTGATATATAATGTACGGAACAATAATAATGTTTTTGTGAAAATCATGTGAGGTGCGTCTTGCGCCTCACCCATGTGATAACCAAAATAGATTATGTTTGCAGAGAATTAGGAACTAAAACCAGCGCAGTCTGACTGAAACTGATGCTTACCAAGGCTTACAAGAAATCAGCTGATTTCTTAAGAAGAGACCGCCTCGAAAACTGAACTTGTTTGTGTCTGTTTATAAATACTGGGTTGAGGGAGAGACGAGCAGTGCAGAGTTCCTGACATAAGACTCGAGTAGTTTTGTGTAACTAGGGACAGACGAACCCAGAGCTCTGTTTGCTTTATTCATGTGGTGTTTGATTTAATAAATCTTTAGAAGAGAATTTCTATTCCTGAGTTATTGAACACGCGGACTTGAGGATTGCTTTGCCAAGTCCAACATGGTTCGTGCAGATGTGAATAGCTGATTTAATACTGCCATTTTCTTTGCTTTATCTATTTTCTTTCATTTTCTACTGTTTTACGTTTTTATGTTTGTTTGTTAATGTTTGGTCCTTGTTAGTAGTTGGTTTTAGTTCCCCCGTAGTGTAGATAAATAAACCACATGTGTATCCACGCTCGAATTGTTTCTGTGTTTATTTATCACATATCAACGTCACTTAAACTGCTTGATTTTGTTAAGATTTCTGAAGTGGTACTGTACTACAGTAAGAGTATTGTTTTTCCAGGCCAGGGGAGTAATATTTCTTAGAGTTTATATACGATCTGCTGATCACTCGGTCGACGAGTGTATTTAGTTTGTCGCTGTTATTAGCTCTGCTGCATCAGGTTAAAGTGTATAAAATAATTAACAGTTCATAATAATAATCACAATTAATTATACGTATGTTACTGTGGTTAAACTCTTAGTTTCCCCTAAATACACTGCACTGTACGCACTAGTACAGAAATTTGGTCACACTTAAATTAGGGCTGTCAACGTTAACGCATGCAATTATTTTTTTCAAAAATAACGCGTGAAAAATATTTAACGCAATTAACGCAGCATCCATTTGTTTTGACATTCTTTGTCTAGCGTTACATTATGTAATCACGCTCTTATTCGTGTACAGCAGGGCTAGTCAACTGGCGGCCCGCGGGCCAAATGCGGCCCGTCAATCATCTTTACCTGGCCCGCCTTAACATTTCAAATAAGTGGAGAGACTTTAAGAACGCTGTGCTTTAAATGCACGTCCTCCTGAGACGCCACATCTTTAAAAGCCCAAAACGCTGCTACATAATTCCCGCGGCTCATAATGATTTACGTCTTATAAAGCGATTTGATCGGTCAGTCCAAGAAACTTAATGTTATTTACAACGTTATAATCAGCAATGCATTGCACAGCCACAGGCAATCGGTTTGCGCACGCGATAGGTCGTGTTCTAAAACGCGTTTTCTGCCCTTGAAAGTAGGCTAACTGTAGGAAGGGTACACCACGTGAACGGTTGTCTCAGATAAGGGGAAAACGGTGTTGTTTTTATTACTGCATTCATTATGAATAATGGCTATATTTACGAAAAACAGCTGTTCATCTCCCCCAGAACTCGCACTATACAAAGGCTCTGCCCTATAAGTGCGTGGGGCACATGAATGCGATTGGAATTCACCCGAAGATGTGATAATAGCGTTCAGTTTCTTGCACAGATCAATTGACTGATTTATAAGACGCTTATTTAACGTCACAAGGGGCAGGGATTACTTTTGTGTTGAATGTATTTGCGTTTTTTACTTTAATGTAATTCAACCAAATATCTTCTTGAAAAAACAATGCCACCCACATCTTGGATGTACTGGAGAACTGTGGGTGAGTAAATTAGTAGCAATTTTTGGGTAAAGTAATGCATTAAGGAATATAAAATACAGTTAAAAAGACAATTTCCTTTTTAATTTAATATCATGAAAAGGCACAAATACTGGATGCAATATTTGTGTGCATGTTTTAATATATGGCCTATAAGTAACAGCAACAAAAACAGTATAAAAGGAACAAAACGAAATAAATAACAGAAATACAAAATAACAGAAGAAATGAGGATATGGTAAAAAAAACTGGCCCGCATCCTATTTATACTTTTGGAGTCTGGCCCTCAAAGAAAAGTAGTTGAAGACCCCTGGTGTACAGGCTTTTAAACCACTTAAGCGCGATTTTAAACAGTTGCTTTGACGCGTTCAATGAAGATAGACAGCTTCTAAACTGTGGGACGCGGCAAAACGCAACGCGAGGTCCAGTCTGGTGTAAACAGTCATGGGCTGAAGGCTGCGTCGGTGAATCTCTGTCAGACAGCGCATCGTGTTAAGTTCTCTTTCGTGCTTGAATGGATAAAACCATACAAGATTATGTCAGAAAGCCCGTTTTGTCTAGCATTTTCTTAAGCAAGACTTCAAAGTGTAAAATAAAATCTTAAATGAATGCAAAGAGTTGTGAAAATGGGAGTGCGGTGACGGTCAGATCTGCGTACTGAGACAGCTCTTAAAGGGGCCACGTTCTTAAACGTGCTGCTGTGACTCCTGTCACTAATGTTAATCAAAGAACAAAATAAAAGAAGAAATCAATGTGATTTTGTAGCTTTAATGAGAATTCTTCTGCATTTAATTTATAATTTAGCATTAAAGACTGTAAAGTGTTTGAGAACTTCCTTCAATTTCTGTATATTTCATGATAGCTCTCAATTATATTGTTGAATGGCTATAATTAATGTTAAAATAATCAATTTAATAGAGACATCAGTTACAGTACTAATATCAAAATGTTTTCTTTCATTCATAAAATGACGCTGTTAAAGAAATATGTTGTTTCTACATCAATTTGAAGATTAAATGTGATGAAATTATTAAAATGTAAAAGTAATTTAAAATATTATGTATAGATAATCGTGATTAATCACAGAAAATGTGATGAGATATATAGCGTCTCAGTGTCAAAATGATTGACAGGTATGATTGATGGTCATTGACCTTCGGGTTTGGTGTTGAATTACTTCCGGACCACCCACGTTGCCAGGGACTGCCCACTTTGCTTGACCCTGACCGTATCCGCCACCCTCAGTGTGTACCTTGCCACACTCGCGTTAACTTTACCGTGCCCTCACACTCCATTTTTCCGGGGCATGTTTTAGGGCATGTTTTAGGATGTATGCTACATATCTTTAGCATGAATAGAAAATATGAATTTAAAGGAGATGATGAGATCATTATACATAGCAATCATTGGTTATTTAAACAGCGTTTAAAAATAATAATGAATAAACAACAACTACACAAACACTGTTTGAATAAACAAACAGGTTTAAATGAATAATCATGTGATTAAATAAATAAATAAAGCATCTATTAAATAAGTAAAGAAGTAATAAGTAATTATCAATGTATTCAATATATGAGAGAGGAAAGGCGAGAGCCATGCAAGATTACCTGATGTTTTTCAGAGTTTCACCCAGTCTATAACATTCCAGTGAGAGGTGTCCGCACCAAGGCTCGTAAATTTGTTTTGAAAGAGGAGGATTGTAACCGGGTGTATTTCAACTTGTTTTCGACCTGTAGGTGACAGCGTCGGACGTTTTAATCGGGTACGATTTGTTTTACGTCCATAGCGTGAAATTTGAGATTTGCTAGTGCTACAGCTCGGTTCAAGACAGCGAAGCTTTGTTTAGGAATAACAACTGTTCCCCACCTGGCATCAGTAGATCACATGAAACAATGCGTGACGAATCGACCTGTGCGTTACAAGCATTCTATGGGCAACTCATCTTTAATCTCGCTATATCTCTCTAACTAATCAGAAAACAACTCGTCACTAACATTCTGAACATATCCGGGTTTAAAACGAAATGCTAAAACATATACGCTTTATTCGTCATTACTGTTTTGTTTAAACACACAACTTGAAGGAATGCATGATCAATTGCAATTGAA
>NC_079904.1:18174174-18191122 GCF_024868665.1 Triplophysa rosa
ATCAAGGTCACACTAGTAAACATTTCACCTGTAAATATTTAGAACAGTTTTACACTGGTATTTGCAAGATTTGACATATCTGCTCTAATAATAATAATAATAATAATAATAATATAATAATAATAATAATAATAGGCACTTTGTGTGCGCTCAGCTGTGCGTTACAGTATTCTTGTCACTTGACTCACCTTGGCTTACTCGTGGCCTACACCCAGGAAACATTTTTTGCAGGAGCTTCCCTAGATGATAAACATTTGTCGTTTTGCCCTCAAACGCTGCCTCGCCTTTGACCTCAGGTGGCCAGTAATCATATGCTCCTGTAACAAAGACGTTATCAGAGTTGAGCGAATCTGTATAAGGGTCACATGACAAATACGATTCCAGACCGTGCCACAAGAACCCAAAATGCCAGCTCACCTCTATATTTATGGTTGGGGTAGGGTTTGCCCGTGTATTCCAAAGCCAGCCGAAGTCTATTAACTTGATGTTGAAGGTTCTGGTGTTGACCAGGATGTTGCCTGTGTTACGGGTCCCGTCTGTGGAACTCGTAGGCAGATTAAAAACCTGAAATTTCAGGAGAAATAAACACAAAAACGGTTTGTGGCTTGTTCCTCAATTTTCTGGGTGCAATGTGCTTCTTAGGTGAAAACAGCCTCTCCTCACCGTGTCAATCCCTAGGTCACCTCCCCTTATTGTCAATAATGCCTTCACCTTTCACGTTATTTTTTTCTTTAAACATCGTTTTTTTCTACTATTAATCTTAACGCTCTATATCCATCCCATAACACACACTCAATAAAACTATCAAATCATACAACAAACACAACAACTACTATCCTCAACCTCAAATCCCTCATTAATATGTCATTTTATATGAATAAGGATAGATCTGTCACATGAAATCAAGATAAACAAATTTCTTAAATCTAAATATAACCATAGCTAAGTAACCCTTCATTACTACTTCTTACTCTGCTGCTATACGAACCGTATACTAATCAAGTTGGATAAGCTCTCAACAAAACCTCCCCTACTCTTCGTTTGATGGTTGCCGTTGACCAATATTTTATGTATCCTGCTCCGCTGTGTCCCATTTTATCGTCCACTCACAGGTCTCGCCGTCAGGTAACGCCTGGGAACCTCGCCGACCACGATCTTCGGATCAACAGTGTGGATAACTAGTACACATCCTTTAAATTTCATTTAGCTTTTCCTTTTTTTAGAACCTCTTCTCATTTAGCATTTCATCTGCCACTTTGTGGTTCACTTTAAATGCAGCTGCTTTTTATGGGATATAAAACGAGTTTAAAAGACAATCCCCAAAATTAGCGTATGCTGATTTAGACCATGATAGTCGAATTATAGTAGCATGTAACAAGTCTTCTTGTCTGATAATACTAAATCCATTGTACGTCATGTCAGAAGAATACTTTAGGGCGTATGAACAATGCCGAGAAGAGGGACCCTCTTGGTCAGACCTGTTGAATATACATTGGGCTGCACCCAGGTAACCAGCGCGTTATCAGCGCCTGCTTTTTCTCTAACAGAAATCATAGAAAAGGAAACGTATTGTTAGAACAGGTTAGAACATTCACACTGCACGTGGAAGCAGCAGATGCTGTGTACTGTCTATGTGTGAGGGCAGGACTAAAAAGTGACCCTGGACATTTTCTCCAAGAGCAGCGCACCACACACCCCCTCACGTTCCGGTTCCCCCGGTCTGCTCATGCAGTGCAGTGGCCCACCGGTGCTGAGGGGAAACAACTGCATCATGCTGCCACAAGCAAATCACTGCAAATCACAATCGAATAGCAAATCGGAAAAGGAAAGGCAGCGTGGAAATGGAAATGCAAATAGTAAAAGAAATCGCCAATTATTTATTCCTCTTTTTAAATCGCATTTTCAAATACATTTTGAAATTCCACTATTTATTTAGGAATTAATTAATGCACTTTAAAACGATGTACTTATTGAGTGTTTTATGTTGTTTTTTTAAATGCCCTTTTTAATTTGAAGTATTTATTGATGGATTAATATTTCATTTATTAATTATTTTTATAATCACGGTCATCAGAGAATTTATATAGTGCATCATATGGTGGCCATGACTACAGGGTTTAAAAAATGTCTATGTAAGGCCTGTCTATTACCAGGGTTTATGTAATATGTCATCCTATATAGTGCCATCGTAGATTTGGCCTTAAATTTCATGTAAGCTGTGAACCACTGCCTTGACCACGGCGTCTTTCATAACGACATCCACACAGGTGTGATATACATACATGTATCCACATTGTAATGTGTATTTGTAATTATTTATGTTTTATTAATGTGTGTTCTGAGCCTGTTTAAATTATTACTGTAGCACACTGAGTTTAAAAAAAAAAACACGTGCAATGCCGGCCTCTGCCAAAAGGGGGCGCCTAGGGGTTGTCATGGTGACGCGCGTGTTTACCTCAGACGCTGCCAGACGCATCTGAGGAAAGCCACAAACCGTTTTTGTGTTTATTTCTCCTGAAATTTCAGGTTTTTAATCTGCCTACGAGTTCCACAGACGGGACCCGTAACACAGGCAACATCCTGGTCAACACCAGAACCTTCAACATCAAGTTAATAGACTTCGGCTGCGCTTTGGAATACACGGGCAAACCCTACCCCAACCATAAATATAGAGGTGAGCTGGCATTTTGGGTTCTTGTGGCACGGTCTGGAATCGTATTTGTCATGTGACCCTTATACAGATTCGCTCAACTCTGATAACGTCTTTGTTACAGGAGCATATGATTACTGGCCACCTGAGGTCAAAGGCGAGGCAGCGTTTGAGGGCAAAACGACAAATGTTTATCATCTAGGGAAGCTCCTGCAAAAAATGTTTCCTGGGTGTAGGCCACGAGTAAGCCAAGGTGAGTCAAGTGACAAGAATACTGTAATGCACAGCTGAGCGCACACAAAGTGCCTATTATTATTATTATTATTACTATTATTATTATTATTAGAGCAGATATGTCAAATCTTGCAAATACCAGTGTAAAACTGTTCTAAATATTTACAGGTGAAATGTTTACTAGTGTGACCTTGATGTCATCAGAGAATTTATATAGTGCATCATATGGTGGCCATGACTACAGCGTTTAAAAAATGTCTATGTAAGGCCTGTCTATTACCAGGGTTTATGTAATATGTCATCCTATATAGTGCCATCGTAGATTTGGCCTTAAATTTCATGTAAGCTGTGAACCACTGCCTTGACCACGGCGTCTTTCATAACGACATCCACACAGGTGTGATATACATACATGTATCCACATTGTAATGTGTATTTGTAATTATTTATGTTTTATTAATGTGTGTTCTGAGCCTGTTTAAATTATTACTGTAGCACACTGAGTTTAAAAAAAAAACACGTGCAATGCCGGCCTCTGCCAAAAGGGGGCGCCTAGGGGTTGTCATGGTGACGCGCGTGTTTACCTCAGACGCTGCCAGACGCATCTGAGGAAAGCCACAAACCGTTTTTGTGTTTATTTCTCCTGAAATTTCAGGTTTTTAATCTGCCTACGAGTTCCACAGACGGGACCCGTAACACAGGCAACATCCTGGTCAACACCAGAACCTTCAACATCAAGTTAATAGACTTCGGCTGTGCTTTGGAATACACGGGCAAACCCTACCCCAACCATAAATATAGAGGTGAGCTGGCATTTTGGGTTCTTGTGGCACGGTCTGGAATCGTATTTGTCATGTGACCCTTATACAGATTCGCTCAACTCTGATAACGTCTTTGTTACAGGAGCATATGATTACTGGCCACCTGAGGTCAAAGGCGAGGCAGCGTTTGAGGGCAAAACGACAAATGTTTATCATCTAGGGAAGCTCCTGCAAAAAATGTTTCCTGGGTGTAGGCCACGAGTAAGCCAAGGTGAGTCAAGTGACAAGAATACTGTAATGCACAGCTGAGCGCACACAAAGTGCCTTTTATTATTATTATTATTACTATTATTATTATTATTAGAGCAGATATGTCAAATCTTGCAAATACCAGTGTAAAACTGTTCTAAATATTTACAGGTGAAATGTTTACTAGTGTGACCTTGATGTCATCAGAGAATTTATATAGTGCATCATATGGTGGCCATGACTACAGGGTTTAAAAAATGTCTATGTAAGGCCTGTCTATTACCAGGGTTTATGTAATATGTCATCCTATATAGTGCCATCGTAGATTTGGCCTTAAATTTCATGTAAGCTGTGAACCACTGCCTTGACCACGGCGTCTTTCATAACGACATCCACACAGGTGTGATATACATACATGTATCCACATTGTAATGTGTATTTGTAATTATTTATGTTTTATTAATGTGTGTTCTGAGCCTGTTTAAATTATTACTGTAGCACACTGAGTTTAAAAAAAAAAACACGTGCAATGCCGGCCTCTGCCAAAAGGGGGCGCCTAGGGGTTGTCATGGTGACGCGCGTGTTTACCTCAGACGCTGCCAGACGCATCTGAGGAAAGCCACAAACCGTTTTTGTGTTTATTTCTCCTGAAATTTCAGGTTTTTAATCTGCCTACGAGTTCCACAGACGGGACCCGTAACACAGGCAACATCCTGGTCAACACCAGAACCTTCAACATCAAGTTAATAGACTTCGGCTGTGCTTTGGAATACACGGGCAAACCCTACCCCAACCATAAATATAGAGGTGAGCTGGCATTTTGGGTTCTTGTGGCACGGTCTGGAATCGTATTTGTCATGTGACCCTTATACAGATTCGCTCAACTCTGATAACGTCTTTGTTACAGGAGCATATGATTACTGGCCACCTGAGGTCAAAGGCGAGGCAGCGTTTGAGGGCAAAACGACAAATGTTTATCATCTAGGGAAGCTCCTGCAAAAAATGTTTCCTGGGTGTAGGCCACGAGTAAGCCAAGGTGAGTCAAGTGACAAGAATACTGTAATGCACAGCTGAGCGCACACAAAGTGCCTTTTATTATTATTATTATTACTATTATTATTATTATTATTAGAGCAGATATGTCAAATCTTGCAAATACCAGTGTAAAACTGTTCTAAATATTTACAGGTGAAATGTTTACTAGTGTGACCTTGATGTCATCAGAGAATTTATATAGTGCATCATATGGTGGCCATGACTACAGGGTTTAAAAAATGTCTATGAAAGGCCTATCTATTACCAGGGTTTATGTAATATGTAATCCTATATAGTGCCATCGTAGATTTGGCCTTAAATTTCATGCAAGGTAGCATTAAAATGGCTACCCTGGACTAACCAGCTCTCTTTAAACTTTTATAGTATGTAGAGACCTTTCTAAGGCATGGTGAGCCTTTAATCCAAGTAAACGGCCAGCAGATCAAATGTTATTGAATATAACAATATTTGCTCTTTAAATCTAAAGAGTTAACCATAGCTAAGTAACCCTTTCTTATACTCTTTTTCTATACTCTAGGCTGGCTATATCATACTGGTTTCCAGTGATGACTGATGTGGCAATGTTGATTAAGCTTCAACAACCTCCCACAAGTCCTTTTATTATTATTATTATTATTATTATTATTATTATTATTATTAGAGCAGATATGTCAAATCTTGCAAATACCAGTGTAAAACTGTTCTAAATATTTACAGGTGAAATGTTTACTAGTGTGACCTTGATGTCATCAGAGAATTTATATAGTGCATCATATGGTGGCCATGACTACAGGGTTTAAAAAATGTCTATGTAAGGCCTGTCTATTACCAGGGTTTATGTAATATGTCATCCTATATAGTGCCATCGTAGATTTGGCCTTAAATTTCATGTAAGTGTGAACCACTGCCTTGACCACGGCTCTTTCATAACGCAATCCACACAGGTGTGATATACATACATGTATCCACATTGTAATGTGTATTTGTAATTATTTATGTTTTATTAATGTGTGTTCTGAGCCTGTTTAAATTATTACTGTAGCACACTGAGTTAAAAAAAAAAACACGTGCAATGCCGGCCTCTGCCAAAAGGGGGGCCTAGGGGTTGTCATGGTGAGGCGCGTGTTTACCTCAGACGCTGCCAGACGCATCTGAGGAAAGCCACAAACCGTTTTTGTGTTTATTTCTCCTGAAATTTCAGGTTTTTAATCTGCCTACGAGTTCCACAGACGGGACCCGTAACACAGGCAACATCCTGGTCAACACCAGAACCTTCAACATCAAGTTAATAGACTTCGGCTGCGCTTTGGAATACACGGGCAAACCCTACCCCAACCATAAATATAGAGGTGAGCTGGCATTTTGGGTTCTTGTGGCACGGTCTGGAATCGTATTTGTCATGTGACCCTTATACAGATTCGCTCAACTCTGATAACGTCTTTGTTACAGGAGCATATGATTACTGGCCACCTGAGGTCAAAGGCGAGGCAGCGTTTGAGGGCAAAACGACAAATGTTTATCATCTAGGGAAGCTCCTGCAAAAAATGTTTCCTGGGTGTAGGCCACGAGTAAGCCAAGGTGAGTCAAGTGACAAGAATACTGTAACGCACAGCTGAGCGCACACAAAGTGCCTATTATTATTATTATTATTATTATTATTATTATTATTATTATTATTATTAGAGCAGATATGTCAAATCTTGCAAATACCAGTGTAAAACTGTTCTAAATATTTACAGGTGAAATGTTTACTAGTGTGACCTTGATGTCATCAGAGAATTTATATAGTGCATCATATGGTGGCCATGACTACAGGGTTTAAAAAATGTCTATGTAAGGCCTGTCTATTACCAGGGTTTATGTAATATGTCATCCTATATAGTGCCATCGTAGATTTGGCCTTAAATTTCATGTAAGCTGTGAACCACTGCCTTGACCACGGCGTCTTTCATAACGACATCCACACAGGTGTGATATACATACATGTATCCACATTGTAATGTGTATTTGTAATTATTTATGTTTTATTAATGTGTGTCTCTGAGCCTGTTTAAATTATTACTGTAGCACACTGAGTTAAAAAAAAAAACACGTGCAATGCCGGCCTCTGCCAAAAGGGGGCGCCTAGGGGTTGTCATGGTGAGGCGCGTGTTTACCTCAGACGCTGCCAGACGCATCTGAGGAAAGCCACAAACCGTTTTTGTGTTTATTCTCCCTGAAATTTCAGGTTTTAATCTGCCTACGAGTTCCACAGACGGGACCGTAACACAGGCAACATCCTGGTCAACACCAGAACCTTCAACATCAAGTTAATAGACTTCGGCTGTGCTTTGGAATACACGGGCAAACCCTACCCCAACCATAAATATAGAGGTGAGCTGGCATTTTGGGTTCTTGTGGCACGGTCTGGAATCGTATTTGTCATGTGACCCTTATACAGATTCCCTCAACTCTGATAACGTCTTTGTTACAGGAGCATATGATTACTGGCCACCTGAGGTCAAAGGCAGGCAGCGTTTGAGGGCAAAACGACAAATGTTTATCATCTAGGGAAGCTCCTGCAAAAAATGTTTCCTGGGTGTAGGCCAGGAGTAAGCCAAGGTGAGTCAAGTGACAAGAATACTGTAACGCACAGCTGAGCGCACACAAAGTGCCTATTATTATTATTATTATTATTATTATTATTATTATTATTATTATTATTAGAGCAGATATGTCAAATCTTGCAAATACCAGTGTAAAACTGTTCTAAATATTTACAGGTGAAATGTTTACTAGTGTGACCTTGATGTCATCAGAGAATTTATATAGTGCATCATATGGTGGCCATGACTACAGGGTTTAAAAAATGTCTATGTAAGGCCTGTCTATTACCAGGGTTTATGTAATATGTCATCCTATATAGTGCCATCGTAGATTTGGCCTTAAATTTCATGTAAGCTGTGAACCACTGCCTTGACCACGGCGTCTTTCATAACGACATCCACACAGGTGTGATATCATACATGTATCCACATTGTAATGTGTATTTGAAATTATTTATGTTTATTAATGTGTGTTCTGAGCCTGTTTAAATTATTACTGTAGCACACTGAGTTTAAAAAAAAAAACACGTGCAATGCCGGCCTCTGCCAAAAGGGGGCGCCTAGGGGTTGTCATGGTGACGCGCGGGTTTACCTAGACGCTGCCAGACGCATCTGAGGAAAGCCACAAACCGTTTTTGTGTTTATTTCTCCTGAAATTTCAGGTTTTTAATCTGCCTACGAGTTCCACAGACGGGACCCGTAACACAGGCAACATCCTGGTCAACACCAGAACCTTCAACATCAAGTTAATAGACTTCGGCTGTGCTTTGGAATACACGGGAAACCCTACCCAACCAATAATATAGAGGTGAGCTGGCATTTTGGTTCTTGTGGCACGGTCTGGAATCGTATTTGTCATGTGACCTTATACAGATTCACTCAACTCTGATAACGTCTTTGTTACAGGAGCATATGATTACTGGCCACCTGAGGTCAAAGGCAAGGCAGCGTTTGAGGGCAAAACGACAAAGTTTTATCATCTAGGGAACTCCTGCAAAAAATGTTTCCTGGGTGTAGGCCAGGAGTAAGCCAAGGTGAGTCAAGTGACAAGAATACTGTAGCACAGCTGAGCGCACACAGAAGTGCCTATTATTATTATTATTATTATTATTATTATTATTATTATTATTATTAGAGCAGATATGTCAAATCTTGCAAATACCAGTGTAAAACTGTTCTAAATATTTACAGGTGAAATGTTTACTAGTGTGACCTTGATGTCATCAGAGAATTTATATAGTGCATCATATGGTGGCCATGACTACAGGGTTTAAAAAATGTCTATGTAAGGCCTGTCTATTACCAGGGTTTATGTAATATGTCATCCTATATAGTGCCATCGTAGATTTGGCCTTAAATTTCATGTAAGCTGTGAACCACTGCCTTGACCACGGCGTCTTTCATAACGACATCCACACAGGTGTGATATACATACATGTATCCACATTGTAATGTGTATTTGTAATAATTTATGTTTTATTAATGTGTGTTCTGAGCCTGTTTAAATTATTACTGTAGCACACTGAGTTTAAAAAAAAAAACACGTGCAATGCCGGCCTCTGCCAAAAGGGGGCGCCTAGGGGTTGTCATGGTGACGCGCGTGTTTACCTCAGACGCTGCCAGACGCATCTGAGGAAAGCCACAAACCGTTTTTGTGTTTATTTCTCCTGAAATTTCAGGTTTTTAATCTGCCTACGAGTTCCACAGACGGGACCCGTAACACAGGCAACATCCTGGTCAACACCAGAACCTTCAACATCAAGTTAATAGACTTCGGCTGAGCTTTGGAATACACGGGCAAACCCTACCCCAACCATAAATATAGAGGTGAGCTGGCATTTTGGGTTCTTGTGGCACGGTCTGGAATCGTATTTGTCATGTGACCCTTATACAGATTCGCTCAACTCTGATAACGTCTTTGTTACAGGAGCATATGATTACTGGCCACCTGAGGTCAAAGGCGAGGCAGCGTTTGAGGGCAAAACGACAAATGTTTATCATCTAGGGAAGCTCCTGCAAAAAATGTTTCCTGGGTGTAGGCCACGAGTAAGCCAAGGTGAGTCAAGTGACAAGAATACTGTAACGCACAGCTGAGCGCACACAAAGTGCCTATTATTATTATTATTATTACTATTATTATTATTATTAGAGCAGATATGTCAAATCTTGCAAATACCAGTGTAAAACTGTTCTAAATATTTACAGGTGAAATGTTTACTAGTGTGACCTTGATGTCATCAGAGAATTTATATAGTGCATCATATGGTGGCCATGACTACAGGGTTTAAAAAATGTCTATGAAAGGCCTATCTATTACCAGGGTTTATGTAATATGTAATCCTATATAGTGCCATCGTAGATTTGGCCTTAAATTTCATGTAAGGTAACATTAAAATGGCTACCCTGGACTAACCAGCTCTCTTTAAACTTTTATAGTATGTAGAGACCTTTCTAAGGCATGGTGAGCCTTTAATCCAAGTAAACGGCCAGCAGATCAAATGTTATTGAATATAACAATATTTGCTCTTTAAATCTAAAGAGTTAACCATAGCTAAGTAACCCTTTCTTATACTCTTTTTCTATACTCTAGGCTGGCTATATCATACTGGTTNTCCAGTGATGACTGATGTGGCAATGTTGATTAAGCTTCAACAACCTCCCACAAGTCCTTACGTCATTCGGATGTTTGAGTGGTTTGACTACCCCGACCACATAAAAATTGTTATGGAATATCCTGCTCCCTGCTTGTTAACTTCTTTCTTTTGCGATGTCTGTCATAAACACACAGACACAACGCGTACTTAACGTCTGCTAATGTTCGATTCATGACATGACTCATTTGAACTGATTCGTTTAAAGGAACGGTTAAAAGAACGGAAATGTCAAACAATGAACTCAGAAGACTCACTCTCCGAATCCATCAAATCTGTCACTCAAAACACCTCCGAATGTCAGTGTGCTTAGGCCATTTAGCAACAGTGGCTGATAAGATTTAGTCTAAATAATCCACAGTATTTACAGTTTATTTATATGTGTAGTAAATTACCTATAAAATCATTAGACAGAAGAGAGTTGCTGTTAGTAATTTAATTTAAGTATGTGGTCAAAATAAAAACTGCAATATTTAAAAAGGGATGGTTTTAAAAGGGGAAGTTTGCTTTTAATTGCCCTTATATGATTTTATTAACATATTTATCAAATTACAACTTATTTTGCAAACAGTGATTAGAAAGCTTATATCAGTTATATAAAGCTTAAAGCATCGAAATCAGGATCGGCCAATCATGAGGACAGAAAATCGGCACTCGGTATCGGCTGCAAAAATCCTAATCGGAGCATCCATAGTCTAGTATAGACTATAAACGAAGTACTTCCAATCACTTATAAAGCATTAAAAAGTTTAGCTCCCGCTTATCTAACAGAGCTTCTATCACGCTACAACCCGTCACGCTCTCTACGATCACAAAACTCGGGACTTCTGATAGTAGCTAGAATAACTAAATCCACAAAAGGGGGTAGAGCTTTCTCATATGTAGCACCTAAGCACCTAAACTCTGGAATAGCCTTCCTGATACTATTCAAGGATCAGACACACTCTCCCAATTTAAATCCAGATTAAAAACACATATGATGCATACCAGTATTAACTCTTGTTTATAAGTAAATGAACAGCAGCTACGCTAAATGTTCTCTCTCTGCCCTCCTCCCCATCCTCGGGATACCCATCCCGAGGTAACCACAGATTATGCCGGCACAAGTAGGACCATCTGGTGTCATCCCCCTGTGAGAGCCTGCGGACTGACTGATCATTCGGGATACTACGGAGCCCCTTCAGGGACATGGGGTGGAAAAAATATGAGAGGGAAGAGAAAATATATATTTTTAAAGTTTTTGCGTTATCTCGCAAAACTTTTGCGTTCTCTCGCAAAACATTCAAACATCCCGTTGTCGCGCTCCGTACATTAACAATGTCGCGGTTCATAGTAGATTCCCAATAACTCGTGAGCTAAACATTGTTATAACACATAATTCCTTAGATTAGGATCTACAACCCAGTCNTTTTACAACGTGTTGTGTCCTATTATCCCCATTTAGCTATTGTATTCTTATAGATTAAGCCACTTAATTTTGCTCTTACAATGCACCATTTTGCAGCATTTACCTTTAAAATATGCAAATTTTGTTCCGGGTAGAGTGAACCCTGCTTTCCTGTTGCTCAGTGGTTAGAGCATGGCATTAACAACGTCAATGTCATGGGTTGGATCCCAGGGGATTGCACATACTTGGAAACAAAAATGTATAGGATAATGCAGTGTAAGTCGCTTCCAAAGCGTTTGCCAAATGCATAAATGTAAATGTATGTAACCCGGACCCCCTAGAGGAAAATATGTTTATCCCCCATGGTCTCACAAAATTCTGTGAGAAGCACTGATCGGGATACCCATCCAGAGGAAACTACACATTACACCAGCACCAGTTGATCATCACGTGCCAACCTCATTTAAGAACTTGAGAACTTCATGTGTGCCTTCTTCATGTGAGATCCTGTGAATTTAATTGATCATCCCAGCTCCAGCCCAGGCAATCTCCGTCAACAATTAAGAGCAAAGATGGACCCTTGTTATTTTAATAATAACTTTTGTTTATTTTTGTCTTTCTTCCTGTAAATGAAACAATGAAACATTGTGAAAAGCGCTATATAAATAAAACTGAATTGAATTGAACACTGAAAGCAGGAGAGAAATGGCTCAAATCAGCCTCATAGACAGAACAATGCACATCATCACTTTAGATCATGAAGAGAGCACTGAACGTGATGGTTTGTACAGTTGATTCAGTCAGCGATTCAAAATTCTGCAAATTAAAACTTGTTACTACAACAAAGTCTGGGAAAAGCTCATAAAGTACGAAATATGCCCGTTGCACGGTAAGGACCATAGCGCACTTCACATTAGCCACAGTAAGCCCTGAATAATGCCCAAAACACACTACAAAAATGAATTTTGTTATGGTTTTAATGGAAACAATTTCTGTAATGTTTTTTTGTTTTGTTTTCTTTCAGCAGGGTAACTATACCCATACTGTGCTCCACACAACAATATTGAGCTGAAGCTTGAATTAGAAAAGTTAAAATCGCAATGTCTGTCAAAAAAAATCGCAATTAGATATTTTCCCCAAATCGCACAGCCCTAGCTGTAGTGCCTGCATATTTTAGTGTATATATTGTAACTAAAGCATGGTAATACTTGTACCACCACAACACAATCACTTTAAAAATAACTAAAGGGTATACCATAAAAATGTATATGTAATATAACATACTCCTTTTTGTAGAGAGTAAAACATTTCTGAAAAACACACAGACACAAAGAATGTAGAAATACTGTATATGATGTTGCCAATTCATGTGATTGTCGAGACATTATTTGTAATTTTACCCCAATGAAACTAACCACAAACATAACCTCAGGTGATGATAAACAGACAGACAGACAGACTCACCATCAGAAGGCTGAAACATTGGGGGAACAGACAACAACGGCGTTCTTTTGAGCGTCTCTTTCACACGTTGTCCTTAAACACAGAAGAACAAACAGTGATTATTGCAGTCGAAGAATTACATCAAGTAATAGTTGAAAAGTGTGTCATTATATGAAGAGTTTGGTTCCAAAACGCAATAAATCCATTTTGATTAATTTGAGTAAAAATGTGTTTTCTTTACAAAGAAAATAAACTTTAAAAGACAAACGCTGTCTACAATATCAAAGTTACTCAACTCTCAACTCAACTTTATTTATATAGCGCTTTTTACAATTTTCATTGTTACAAAGCAGCTGTACATAAGACATATTGACTATAAGCAAAACAATTAAAGTTGTACCTCCAAAAACAAGAAAAAGAAAAAGTTGAACACAGAAGACAGACATACCCACATACAAAACACTCCACACACACAATATGCACACGTACTAACAGTCATAGAACATAGAGACACACACACACACACACACACGGATGCGCACGCACACACACACATGTAAGTACGCACACACACACACGCTCAGTGAGAGCACACATTTAAGATAAAGGAGAGAGAAGCACAGGTCAAATATAACAGACTATAAATTCCTATATGCAATATTAATTAAGTAAAACTTTAAAATTCTAAAGTTACAAGAACTTAAATCCACAGGCACTAATAAATATATTTAATACTAGTCATAAATAAATAATTTCATTTAACAAGGGTTTACATTTTAAATTTGCTCTATGCATTCAATCAATGCTTTATTTGTTTGAATCATTTTCAATATATAAGGAGTGTTTTCATTTAATGCTGGGTTGCATGCAGAGCTTTAATGTTTGTATTCGCTCTGTGTTTTGTGCAAATTGAGAAATACAGCGAGTGAGATAGAGTGCCTGTGCAAAACTCTGCGCGTGTTTGTTCGTGTGTATTGCGATGCGCGTCATTCATAAAAAATGCAAAACCCAACTCTAACATGATTTAGCTTTATTTCCTTTAAAACCGAATGTGCTCTATAATATCGTTGGATTATCATATCCCCCATATGGAATAAATACCACTGCAAACACAGCTGGGTTTCTCCGATGTTAACCCAGGTTTAAGTTATAACATTCACGTATACATATGGTAGGTAAACAAACAGTAACAACCCCAAAAATAACGGTAACGTTAGCTAAACACAGACATGAGATAACGTCACACAAATTTAATTTTAAGTAAAGACAAAAATAAAGAGTCACACTTACAGGTTGTGATTCGGTGGAGCTTACAGGTCCAAATAAAGTTGGTATTGCAACATCTTTTAAGGAAAGACGTTTAATGTATCCTGCAGTAAAGGCGCCAAGATTGATGAAGCAATCTTCGGTAAAATGACGCGCGCAAAGTAAAACGTTCGGTTTATACTCCTTTGGTGTCGTTTGAAAAATAAATAGTAACCATTTTTTCCTCAGAAGTTCTTCCTTTGGTAGTGAAAATAAGACTGACTTAGTTTCACTACATAGAACACAGCTTCTCTTAGACATGATGCACACGTCACGAACGAGCTAGTACAGTGTTTGGGGAGGAGAGAGTTAAGTTTTCGCAGTCAGTCCTAGGCGGGGATTATTTCTAGTGACGTAGGTACATTGTGGTTAAAGATTCGGACAGGTCATGACTTGTTCACGTGATTCAGAGTCGATTACCTTTTTTATAAGCTAATAACTTTGTTATTCGTTCACCTTCAGATTTACAACTTGGCAGATTGCTTACATTCAAACACGGCAAAATTAAACACTTCATGAAATGTATTTTTTATGATCTCGAAGAATGTACTCTTTAACACAGCCCTTATTGGTTCAATTTAACCAGTCAGGTCTTTGATAGGGAGACCTCAATCAATCTACAGTTGAGATCATGTGATGGCTTGTGAGTGACGGGGTTTTGGCGCGATAAAGGACCAGATTTTGTATATTGAAGCGATCGCAATGCCAAAGTGGCCCAAATACTGTATATGTTGCACGGTAATGGGAGAGTAACTCAAATCTCACAACGTGGATTACACATGTGGTGACAGACGACTCGAAGACTTTGTAAATATAACTATAACTGAATTCACAGCAGTTGAATGATTTAATAAAACTCAAACTGAATATGGGATTCTAATAATGTTAGTTCTGTTCATCATACTCGTCTTTGACAGCTGCTGGACAACTGCCTACTCAGCTTTCCTAATCCGATTAATTATAGTGGGTACTTTTTGCACAAAATGTGTTTTTTGAGGATTAATGTCATTGGTTAATTTCTTGATTGTCGCTTTGAAGTGGTTTCTAGTCATATTTTCAAACTCTCTTTAATGCTATGTTTGATCCGTTTGACCTGTTTTCCTGCTTTAAATATATTTTTTCATCTTGTCATAGTTCGTTTTAAGGAGATAAAATGGTCATTATCATCGTTGATTGGCATTGCAATACATTTCTATCACAATATTTTGCCAGTTAAAATTTGGGCTGGTTTTATTGAGCTGTTGGGACCCAATCTGGCAACACTGATCGCATTCTGCAGAGAAGTGAGACTGGCGTATATTGCGGTTTGGAAAAAAAAGGGAGAAAACATAACAGATTAACACGGCGAATATCGCATTTTGTGTAAAATTAAAAAGTGACTTTTCAATACCGACCTGATACAATACTGATTTTGGCAGAAACTCTTTTTTTTTTTTAAATGGCGTTTATCGCGTTTTGGAACCAAACTCTTCATATCATGTATTTGTCGCTTCAGACTGAGACACAGAGAACTACTTCAGTGAAAAGGCAAATGATCTTCTTTCTAATATAAATGTTAATGTCCAGTGAAAAGGCAAATGATCTTCTTTCTAATATAAATGTAAATGTCCAGGTTTATTTCATCTCACCTTGTGGTTGGTTCTTGACGGTCGCAGAGGAAACACTGACAGAAGGCCGCTCAGAACTGATCTGTTCTCTGTCAGCTGTTTGCTGGAGGTCGGAAGCACACGGGACGGGCGTGTCCAGCACAATAGGCTCCACTCTGCTCTCACAACGACGGAAGGGATGCTTTACAGCCTTCCATGTCCTCTTGAAGATTCCTTTCTTCTCTTTGCCATGTTGTTCTACAACACAGAACAAAAAACGGTGACTATTAAAAAAACAAGTGTGTCATTATTATCAGTTTGGAATTTCACACTAAGTCACAGAGAACTATTTCAAGAAGGCAAATTATCTTCTAATATCGACATAAATGTCCAGGTTTACACATTTATGTCATCTCACCTTGTGGCTTGTTTTCCACATCCTCTGCTGAAGCATGAGATGGCAGCTCAGAGTTCTGCTGGATGTTGTTGCAGACAGACCAGTCAGTAATGCAGCCTACATCCAGATCAGTATCACATCTGGCCTCTTTGGGGGGGAAGCTGCGGTCCGTGGCTGGCAGAGACCACTGACAGAAGACTGTTGAGAGCTGATCTCTTCTCTCAGCTTTTTTCAGGAGGCCGGATGCACGTGGGACAGGCGTGTCCGGCACCATAGCCTCCACTTTGGTCTCATGACTGCTGCGACGGATGGGACGCTTCACTGCCTTCCATGCTCTCTTGAGGAAGCCACCCTTTCCTTTGCTCTTTTTTTCTTTGGCATATTGCGCTACAATAAGGAAGAACAAACAGTAAACTATTAAAACATCTCTGAGCACGGACCAAACTAAAGCAATTATTGCATTACAGTTATTTAATAAGAAATTATTTTTTTCTTTGGCAGTGACACTTTACAGTAATGAAAAACGCAAAACACAGTGCAGGGCCACAGCACAAAATTCTCTATTTCAATGAACTGTGATATTATCACCAGGAATTTCATAAATATGCAGTAATGCTAGTTTTTAATGCCATTTTAATATCTGGAAATATACTCTTTTTGATAAT
>NC_079904.1:18191257-18253271 GCF_024868665.1 Triplophysa rosa
TGTTTCTTGTCCAGCCAGCATCGGATGTTGTGCAAAACCTGTTCGAATCCAAGTAGATAAATGACACACTTGTTCATCCAAAGATTAATATCAAAAACTAAGATTTTCAGTATTAAATGAGTGTTGAAACAAAATATAACAACTAACCAAATGTGGGTTGTTTTTGAAAAACAAATGTGGCTGGACGAAGAAGAGGATTTGGCCTGTTCGGTGTTGTAAAGTATGCCTTTTCGGACAGGTGCAGTGCATCCAACATCTTACAGAGTTCGTCAGCACTGCAGCCTGTCCTCAAAGAGCTCCCCACCCCCTGCCTCTGTGGAAAAGCTGTTGAGAACAAATCAGAGTAGATGAATAACACATCCAATGACTGAAATCAGCAGTTTTGAAAAATAAAGAGCATTGATACTGTTCTTTTTGCAGTAGTGTTCTTCTGCCCTTCTCCTGGTCTCACTCCATTTACTGTAGAGGAGGCTGTCGAAGAATCTTGATGTCTAAAAATACAAGGAAATCTACTTTAAGTCCCATTTCATCAAACATTTGAGCATTTATAAACTGAGAGAATTTGTTCAACTCACTGAAGTGGTGGACCCTCTGTGAGAGGAGCTCTCAACTTTTTAAATAAGCCAGAAGGAGACTTATGCCTAATAATACAAGATAAAGCACTTTAGGTACAGTTTCAGCAAACATTCAAACATTTATAATTTGACAGAACTCATTCTACTCACTCAGGTACAGGAGCTGGTGAAGATGTGGTGGGGGATATGCTAGACATTTCTGGCCCACCCATCTCCTGCTTCTGTGCAACAGCTGTTAAGAACCAATCAGAGTGGATAAATCTCACACATGTTCATCCCCAATTAGGGTAAATAAAGAGCATTGATACTGTACCCAGAGTTGTGTTCTTGCCGTCCCGTGGGCTCACTCCATTTCATGAGGAGCTCGTTGAAAGACCTTGATGCCTAAAAACACAATAAAATGTATATTAGGTACGGTTTCTACAAACAATTAAACATTTATCAACTGAGACTGTTTGTTTAACTCACGTAGAAGATGAAGCCTCTGTGACAACGGGCTGTGGCCTTTTAAAGAAGCCTGAAGGAGAAGAGCCCGAAGGAGGAGATCTACGAATTAAAACACAAAGAAATGCATATCAAGTACCGTTTCAGCAAACATTCGAACATTTATAAACTGAACCAATTTGTGCAACTCACTGAAGAGGTGGAGCTTGTGTGAGAGCCCTTAACTTTTCCAAGAGCCCAGAGGGAAGAGATGTATGCCTAAAATATAAAGAAATGTACTGTAAGTACCGTTTCAGAAAACACTTAGACATTTATACATTGAGACAATCGGTTCTACTCACTCAGATACAGGAGCTGGTGTAGGTGTGTTGGGATATTGATGGTTATTTCAGGACGAGGTCTAGGACTAGAAACACAGAGAAATGTATATCAAGTACAGTTTCATCAAACATTCAAACATTTATAAACTGAGGGAATTTGTTCAACTTGAGGATGGCACATGAAGTCCACGGGTTCTCGCATGAGGATGGCACATGAAGTCCACGGGTTCTCGCATGAGGATGGCACATGTAGTCCACGGGTTCTCGCATGAGGATGGCACATGAAGTCCACAGGTTCTCGCATGAGGATGGCACATGTAGTCTACAGGTTCTCGCATGAGGATGGCACATGAAGTCCACGGGTTCTCGCATGAGGATGGCACATGTAGTCCACAGGTTCTCGCATGAGGATGGCACATGTAGTCCACAGGTTCTCGCATGAGGATGGCACATGAAGTCCACAGGTTCTCGCATGAGGATGGCACATGAAGTCCACGGGTTCTCGCATGAGGATGGCACATGAAGTCCACAGGTTCTCGCATGAGGATGGCACATGTAGTCCACAGGTTCTCGCATGAGGATGGCACATGAAGTCCACAGGTTCTCGCATGAGGATGGCACATGAAGTCCACGGGTTCTCGCATGAGGATGGCACATGAAGTCCACAGGTTCTCGCATGAGGATGGCACATGTAGTCCACAGGTTCTCGCATGAGGATGGCACATGAAGTCCACAGGTTCTCGCATGAGGATGGCACATGAAGTCCACGGGTTCTCGCATGAGGATGGCACATGAAGTCCACAGGTTCTCGCATGAGGATGGCACATGTAGTCCACAGGTTCTCGCATGAGGATGGCACATGAAGTCCACAGGTTCTCGCATGAGGATGGCACATGAAGTCCACGGGTTCTCGCATGAGGATGGCACATGAAGTCCACAGGTTCTCGCATGAGGATGGCACATGAAGTCCACGGGTTCTCGCATGAGGATGGCACATGTAGTCCACAGGTTCTCGCATGAGGATGGCACATGTAGTCCACAGGTTCTCGCATGAGGATGGCACATGAAGTCCACGGGTTCTCGCATGAGGATGGCACATGAAGTCCACGGGTTCTCGCATGAGGATGGCACATGTAGTCCACAGGTTCTCGGATGAGGATGGCACATGTAGTCCACAGGTTCTCGCATGAGGATGGCACATGTAGTCCACGGGTTCTCGCATGAGGATGGCACATGAAGTCCACAGGATCTCGCATGAGGATGGCACATGAAGTCCACAGGATCTCGCATGAGGATGGCACATGAAGTCCACAGGTTCTCGGATGAGGATGGCACGTGACAATCAGCTGGAGCTGGTGTAATCTGTAGTAACCCTCGGTATGGGTGTCCCAATGGTCAGTCAGACCGCAGGCTCTCACAGGAGGATGACACCAGGTGGTCCTACTTGAGCCGGCATAATCTGTGGTAGGGGAGGAGGGCAGAATATTTATCATAGCTGCTGTTCATTTACTTATAAACAAGAGATAATGCTGGTATGCATCATATGTATGCTTTGCTGAAAAGATGCGATTTTAATCTAGATTTAACTTGGGAGAGTGTGTCTGACCCTCGAAGAATAGTATCGGGAAGGCGGAGATGGCCCTCCGTGCCTCATCACTGGCCATGTACAGCATCACTGCCTCCAGATTTCTCCCCAACACAACCTGAAGAAAAAATATCAATCTCAGTCAAATCACAGTCAGAAATCATAAGAGTTGAACAACATTCTGCAAGAGGCAAATGTATTAAGCACAACAGTGACTAACTGTGTTCAGCAGCCTGTACATTTAATTACAGTAAATGTACAGTTATGCTTCTTCAATGTTTTATTTTACTAGCTCACTGAATTATTCTAAATTATACTTTTACACCTACATAAAAACACATAATTTGTACCTGTTCTATTTGCCATTTGTTCTTATTTCATTGCTTGATAACTTTTTAACTTACATTACTGTACTGTTACTTACATAACATGGTTTATGAAAATTAATAAAAACGGAGTTGAAAACATGAACTCTTCACATTTACTTCAAGGTGCTCAGTTCACTTCACACAACACAGGATGCCTGTAACCATAGTGACAGATTTAAATTTTAAGACGACACATTTATCAACAAAGTATTATTTATTTTTGCACAAGAGGTTGCGTTGTAACTACAACATAAGGTGTGATACTATCTGCAATGTTGTACTAAAAACCAAACGCAACACTTACATGCGTACAGTATGTTACACAAGAAATCTGGCATTGCATTGTGGCGTCTATGAAAGCTAGAAGACTATCAAATTATACTGTAAACAGCTATTGTGTAGATAGATTGGCAGTGCAAAACGTCACGAAGCAGCTTGCAGTCAACTTCGTGCATGCACTCATTAGCACAATTAATGCTACAGGGAGTGACTACCCGGGTGACATGACAGATAGTTGTCTGTCATGACTCTGCCTCATCATGTCATGTCTATTCTTGGTCTTGTGGCAGAGTCATGACAAAGCCTTAGGTTTAGTGTGAGAAAGACATGGCATTGTTTACTATTGACATGCCATGTGCTTTCTCGTGTCTCGTCTTTGGCCCCGCCCCTCTCGTTCCCTGTATAGCTTTCCTGCTGTGTCTCATTACCCACACCTGCCCATTGTTATCTTCCTTTGTTAGTCTCCCTATTTAATGCCCTTGTGTTTACTGTCCTGTGCTGAATCGTTTTGTGTATTTCCCACGTTATGCTCGTGTTCCTCTTACCTTGCCTCGTGATTATATGTGGATTACCTTGCCTTGTTTTTGACGGTGTGTCGTGGTTTGTGATTATTGTTTATTTTACCCCTTCGAGGGAAGTGTTTGTTTTTTGAGTTATTGTTAAGTGACCGTGTCCTGTTTTCCCCATTGTGGGTTTTTGTTTTCTGTTTTGTCGTTTGTTATTAGTCTTGTGTTAACCCCTTCACCGCCTGCCTGCACTTGGGTTCTTCCCCACTCATATCGTGACAGAACGATTCAGCCATCGCTGAACCCAGCAGGTCTCACCAGGCTCACCTCTTTTGTAGCATCCGTCAGGGTGAGGCTGACATTGTGGAGTACACCGAGAGATTCCTTTAATTGTTGTTCCCTTTCTGTCGGTCTCTCGACGTTGTGTCGAACCGACAGATGGGGTTCGTCCCTGAGAACCAATCGTTTCCGACTACTTAGAAAAGGCCAATGAAAATTGGCAAATGAAATTTGCATGCCGGACTTTGCCCCGGAAATCCGGGTATAAAAGGGAGACGGCGTGCATCATTCATTCACCTTTTGTTCTTCGGAGCTTTCGGTATGAGGATCTTCTCTTGCTACTTAGCAAAAAAACTTCTATTGCCGGTTCTACGACGTGGTGCAGTGGACTGTCCCTTACTGCAGCGACTTCCCCTGGGCGTCTCGGCGGTTCCAGAGGTGTTCGAGCCTGCAGACGGTGACTCACCGTCTGCATTCTAAAAGAGCTAATTTCTCCAGCGTGGCATGTCCTGCTGTTCTCGTGGGTGCGGTGTCCTCATCGAGGAAGGGGACAAGCACGATGTCTGTGTCAGGTGTTTGGGGGTCCAACACGCTGAGGCAGCCTTCGTGGACTCATCTTGCCCGCACTGCGGGCAGATGGTCATAGAGACGTTGCGGTCACGGGTGGCTGTATATTACATTTTTTGTATACACCACAGAATTGTATGTATACTTTGAGTATTTTATTTGAAAATCTCTCTTGAATTTCTTATCACAAATTTATTTACCGCATTTATATTATGGGATTATAACAACTAGTCCTATTAAGAGAATCTGAATATTTGAATGAAGTTCAGGTCATAGTTTCTATTTACTTTTATCTTGCATTGTTTTGTTAATGGTTTTTAACTATAAGGGCATGACGACCCGTTATTTGAGTCTGCACAATTTGTCTACCAAGTGATGATAGTTTTTTTAATGGACGCACATCCTTATTTCCTGTTAATATTTACTTTGACATCTGAAAATGCTTTTTTTTCAAAAATATATTTTCAAACTATTTTATTATTTACACGTTTATATAGCTTTCCCACCAGTTAAAAATGATTGATATACTTTCCTTATCTTAAACCACATTCATCTCATTTGTTACTAACTTTTAAAAACTTTTAATTGATGTTGGTTAATAATGCTATTTAAAACATGGCACTTTGAAATACTCAGCCCTGATTGGTCAATCAGGTGTCTGACTTTCTGTTCTTATGGGGCGGCTCTGCACATACAGTATATACACTGAACAACTTGACTTAAAGTATGATGAGCAAACCCACACACTGCCATAAACCACGGTTAGCCTCTGTAACATACTGTAAAACAATGCATATACAGAAACCTCCCCCTTCGTGTGCAAGCATTTGCAAGCGCATAAGGCTAACAGAGAAGGTCTCGGCTTCTTCAGGTTTCAGGTGCAGGTACATAAATGGACCACAGGCCTTAACTGACTCAGATGGGGCAGTCCCGGACGCTGCACGGCCCTAGTGCTACAGAGATAGCCCCCTCCACCGCCATCTGCACCATCAGTAAGTTATCACTGAGCTAAAAAAAACCTCCCACTCGTTTTTGGAAAAACAAACTGGTTCCCAACACCTACAACCCCCCTGTGAAAGATGGGGCTTCCCCTATGTGCCAAAGACAGGGGGATCCTTTCAAGTGTTCGTATTTACAAAGCGAGTGTGAAGAATAACAAACAAAATAATTTTTCCATGAAAGCTCTCACTTACATAGCTGCTACTTTCTCTGTTATCCCCTGTAAATGAACCATACGAGGACCATAATGACTCAGCCACCCAAAATGTCCTAGTTCATGTGCCATGACTGATAACATTCTTGAGTGAAAAGGGGTCTCAGATCAGAAACCTTCAGTTTACCATCTTTCAAGAAAGCCATAGCCTGTTGCTTAACTTTAAAGAGAGATAGTACACCCGCAAAGATGGTCATTATTCGGTTCTGAAGCTGAATTTATTTTAAAAAAATATTATGAATGTTATTGTTTTTCTCACTGTTGTAATTAGCTCTGCATCTAAACATTAGCTAAATTCATGTAAAAATAACATTTGCTAAATGCCTATATTAATGTAATGATTCATAAATACTTAATACATGTACTGTACAATTTTTTAATTTAATTATACTGTATGATGTACACTACTGGTCAAAAGTATGGAATCACTTGCAAAAATCGTTTCTCATGATCTCAAAAATTTTTAGTGTGTGTTTATGTGTGTATGTTTTAATGTTTGAAATTACTTTAGTAAACAAACAAATCTTGCCAACAGTTTTTTTTAATTGATTACTTTGACCAAATAATGAATAAAAGCAGCCTATAAGAGTCCAAACATTGATGGAAATTCCATAAATACTGTTTTAAAAGCTTCACAGTTTGAGCACCTCAGAAGCTGCATGATAAAATGCAATTTTTCAAAATCTAGGCAAAGAGTGACAATTTTGAAAATGCTAAAATAAAACTTAGAGTTTATTTATTTAGTCACAAAATAATTCCCACAGTAAATATGTTATTCCATTGTTTTGATTGGTTTACTATTATTCTCAAATGTGGAAAAAAATATATATAAAGACCGAGAAAGTGATACTAAACTTTTGTCACGTTCCCCTCTCTCTTCCCGTGTTTCCGACTTGGACTAAATTTCCCAGGCTCCCGCATCCATGTGTATCTCATTCTGTGTATCTTGTTTATGTTTATTAAAAGTATCGTTTTGCACTCTCTGCGTCTCTCGAGTCTGTGGCAGACGTGACAGAAGAACGGACCTAAAAAATGAATTACAACCAGGGGCGCAGATGGGATTTTTTAACTGGGGGGACCAAGCTGTCAGCAAATGATTTCAACTCAGTTAGTTATTGTGTGTAATTTGGGCTTTAACTAGTGCTCAAGTAATTACTTTGCATTATTTGGGCTAATGGTTTGCACCTAAAGCCATTGGAGGATTCTTATTTGAAATCATGGCCTTCCTGATCAACACTAGCAATGCATGATCAAACTGTTATTTGTCTAGTACGCCAATCACCCACCAAAACTTCATGCCTTCAGCAAAATTATGTTTTATTTAAACATTTAAACATAAGTCAGTAGATTTACCTCAGTCAAATTATACAGCACATTGGGTTAGATGATAATGTTATGCCAGGACCCTATAATTTAGTCTTGCAAGTCCAGATAAAACATTATTTCCTAACGATAAATTATTTGATTTATCCAAGCGTTCTTTTTTTTGCTGTGTTTGCTAAGTGCAAAAGACTAGATATACAAATAAATAACAAAACTAATCTGCCACATCTGGGAAAAGTCAACAGGCATAGGATACTAACGTTGTTTGGTTTTTGAAAAAAACCAGGGGATTGTTTTTTGTCTCTTCATTGCCTTTATGTGGCAGTTTTGCAGTCCATTTTTTTCAGTCCAGAAAAATCACCAGCTCAGTCATAGATAATTTGGGAATTGATCACTAAGGTTACCGCTACTACAGGCACAATTGAGGCAGCTAACAGCTCCTCATAGGAACATGTAGCTAGCAGCAGCACACAGAGAGCACAGAAAACGTAAATGTCGGTGGCAGCACCATCGTGTATGTTTATTGACAACAAAACAGCGTGTAGTGAGAACGTGGGTACAAAGTAATGGTGACCGGTAGATAATTATTGTGCATCAGCCTGTGTCTGCCCCAACCCGATTCTGAAGCAGTGACGGCAAAATAATTAAGGGAGCAGCGGGCATGTCCATGTATGTAGTGGAAACCTCATTAAACCTCAGTTTTACCTATGTTGGTCGCCTTTCGTAGGCAGGGCCGGATTAAGAACACGGATTAAGGCCCTTGGGTTTGGCTATGGCAAACTCATGGGCCCCCTTCATTTTATTGCCACGCCACAGTGTCTTCTACTCAACTCAACTCAACTTTATTTATATAGCGCTTTTACAATTTTCATTGTTACAAAGCAGCTGACATGAGACAATTGACTACAAGCAAAAAATAAAGTTGTACCTGCAAAAACAAGAAAAGGTTGAAAACAGAAGACAGACAACCCACAACAAAACACTCCACACACACAAACGCACACCACCAACACACAAGCAAGAGACACACACACACACAGATGCGCACGCACACACACACAACACACACACACAACGTACGTACACAGACAAGTACGCACACACACACACGCTCAGTGAGAGCACACATTTAGGATAAAGGAGAGAGAAGCACAGGTCAAATATAACAGATATAAATTCCTATATGCAATATTAATTAAGTAAAACTTTAAAATTCTAAAGCAGCCCCCCCGGTCAGGCAGATAGTGCAAAAACAGTATGCAAACGGTGGCGAGGAACCCAAAACTCTAATCGAGAAAAAAAACCTCAGGAGAACCCAGGCCCAACCAGGGGATTCCAGTTCCCCTCTGGCAAAAGCTGCTGCCTCTGCACAAGCTCCAGAGAACTTGCACAACAAGGCTAAATAAAATAAATAAACTTAATAATAAAATAAATTATAGTTTAAGATTATCATTAATAATCTAATAGCATTTGAAATTTTGTGGTGAAGACATGTCAAGAGACCGCGTCCTTCTTTATCCAGCTCTATCATCTCAGCTCTTGTCAGGTCCCCACTTCCCATTCTCCCTCTACCATCAGGTCAGGCCATGAACTGCATCCTGCTCGCTGTGGTAACCTTGGAACAATGAGACAAGACTGGCTGAGAGTAGAGTACTGTTCTGTACTCTTTGATGCAACAAGTACATCAGTTGTGTTTTTGGTTCCGGTTGATCTAACTAATGCAGCCTAAACCCTCAGAAGATTTATATTATGGAAGAGTAGTGTATGCAAGATTAAAAAGATGCGTCTTTAGTCTAGATTTAAACTGACAGAGTGTGTCTGCCTCCCGGACAGTGCAGGGAAGACTATTCCAAAGTTTAGGCGCTAGATAGGAAAAGGATCTACCACCTGCACTTGATTTTGAAATTCTAGGTATTACCAACTGACAGGACGCCTGAGAGCGTAATGCACGTGAAGGACTGTAATACAAAAGGAGTTCATTCAAGTACTGAGGAGCTAAACCATGTAAGGCTTTATAGGTAATAAGCAAGATTTTAAAGTTAACGCGATGCTTTATAGGTAACCAGTGCAAGGTTGACAGAACCGGGCTAATATGTTCATACTTTTTTGTACGTGTAAGAACTCGAGCTGCCGCGTTTTGGACCAATTGGAGTTTTTGTAATAAGCCTGCAGGGCAACCACCTAACAGTGCATTACAGTAGTCTAGTCTTGATGTCATGAATGCATGAATTAACTTCTCTGCATCTGACATTGACAGCATATGACGTAGTTTAGATATATTCTTAAAATGGAAAAACGCAATTTTACAGGTGTTGGCGACGTGGCTCTCAAATGACAGATTACTATCGAATAGAACGCCAAGATTCTTTGCTGACGACGAGGGTTTTATGGAACATCCGTCAATAGTTAAACAGTATTCTTGGTTGTTACTTATAGCAGTTTTCGGTCCAATAAGTAACACTTCCGTTTTGTCCGAGTTCAGTAATAAAAAGTTGTTACTCATCCAGTTTTTTATATCGACTATGCATTCCATTATTCGATGGAACTGCTGTGTTTCATGAGGCTTCGAGGAAATATAAAGTTGAGTATCATCAGCATAACAGTGAAAGCTAACTCCGTGTCGCTTTATTATATCTCCTAGAGGTAGCATGTATAATGCGAAGAGCAGAGGCCCTAAGACTGAGCCCTGTGGTACACCGTACTGGACTTGCGATTTGCAGATGCTAAGTCATAAATAAGATAACCAAAGAAAGGTCAGAGCCATGCTCATTAACTTATCTGTAGTGAGCAAATCCATCTTCATTTTCATCTGGAGTAATGAGTTGTACTTTTGATTAGATGTATTCGAGGCCGTAGTTCTAGTTCAGGTCGAGTTGGGTTCATTTGCCTTAGTTTGGATGTTATGTATGAGTTAATACTTATAATTCTAATCTCTTTAGAGGTCTAGTGCATCTAATATTTTAGACTCTGATCTACGGTATAAAATAATTGCATTTTCTCCTTAAGGGCCTGTAGTTAGTTTGTTCAGCGGGTTTCACTTCTGATTGCATTGTTATAATTTTTTCTCTAATATCTTGGATTTTATATGTGAAGTAGTTCATAAATTCATCACTGCTATGCTGATATACAGGATCAGAAGTCACTGACGATTTATTTTTTGTTAATTTAGCCACCGTGTTAAATAAAAACCTAGGGTTGTGCTGGTTTTCTTCTATTAGTGATGAAAAGTAGGCGGATCTAGAAGTTTTTAGGGCTTTCCTGTATTTTCGAATACTATCCTTCCATGCTGTACGAAATACCTCTAATTTAGTTTTCTTAAAGTTGCGCTCCATTTTTCGGGCCGCTTTCTTTAGAGCCTGAGTGTGTTCATTATACCACGGTGTGGGGCTGCCATTTTTAATCTTCTTTAAACGTAGTGGAGCAACTTTGTCTAGCGTTACCGAGAAGGTGGAATTAAAATTTTCAGTGGTAATGTCAAGATCTTCAACGTTATTTCTCATGATTTGAGACAATTCGGGCAGATTATCGAGAAACGCATCTTTGGTAGTTGAAGTTATTGTTCTACCATATTTGTAACAATGAGTTTTATTTGCAGCCGTAGGCCAGTGAAGCAAACATAATACCAGATAATGATCCGAAATGTCTTCACTCTGCTGAAGGATTTTAACGTCGTCCACATTTATACCGTAAGACAGTATTAAATCTAAAGTATGATTACGAAGGTGAGTGGGTCCTGACACATGTTGACTAATGCCCATGGAGTTAAGAGTGTCTTTGAAAGCCATTCCTAAGGCATCTGTAACGTTATCTACGTGGATGTTAAAGTCACCAACGACAAGGAGTCTATCTGCGGCCAGTACTAGTTCTGATAAGAACCCACCAAATTCTTTAATAAAATCTGTGTGGTGCCCTGGAGGCCTATATACAATAGCTAGAATCAATTTAAAAAGTGTTTTATCTTTAGTATTAGGTGTTGAAACATGAAGAACCATGACTTCAAAAGAATTATATTTAGAGTTCGACTTCTGGGAAATGCTAAGAGAGTTATTGTAAAGTGCTGCGACACCTCCCCCTCTGCCTTTTAGACGAGGCTCGTGTTTATAATAATAATCTTGGGGGACAGATTCATTTAAAGCAATATAATCATCTGGTTTTAGCCATGTTTCTGTCAAACAGAGCATGTCTATTTTATGATCTGTTATCATATCGTTAACAAAAAGTGCTTTATTAGAGAGAGATCTAATATTTAGCAATCCGAGTCGTAACAGTTGATTATCTGTATTTTGTTCATGTTTAGTTTGTTTAACGTTTATTAAATTACTTTCAAGAGGTTTACGCATTATTTTATGTTTGCTAATCCGGGGGACAGACACAGTCTCTATTTTGTGATGTTTGGGAGAACGGATTACTACATGTTGTACATTTTGTGTATTCTGCGACGTGAGACGGCAAGCAGACAGTTGGTTAAGCCATACTGTCTGCTCCCTGACCTGGGCCCCAGCGAGTCAAGTTTTAGCATTAGCATTAAGACTTTTTGCCATATTTCTAGACAGGATGGAAGTCCCAGCCCAGGAGGGATGGAGACCATCTCGTTTCAACAGGTCAGGTCTGCCCTCAAAACTCTTCCAGTTATTTATAAAAACTATATCATTCTGCAGGCACCACTCAGACAACCAGCCATTTAGTGATGATAATCTGCTATAAATCTCATCACCACGATAAGCAGTGAGGGGGCCAGAGAATATTACAGTGTCTGACATCATGCTTGCGAGCTCACACACCTCTTTAATGTTATCTTTTGTGATCTCCGATTGACGGAGTCGAACATCATTTGTGCCGACGTGAATGACAATCTTACTGAATTTACGATTAGCCTTAGCCAGCACATTTAAATTTGACTTGATGTCAGGCGCTCTGGCTCCCGGTAAACATTGGACTATGGTGGCTGGTGCCTCTATGTTAACGTTCCGAACAATAGAATCACCGATAACTAGGGCACTTTCAGCAGGTTTCTCAGTCGGTGCGTCACTGAGCGGGGCAAACCTGTTCGAGACTGTAATCGGAACGGTCGAGTGATGTTTTGTCCTGCGACTACGCCGTCTCACAGTCACGAAGTTTCCCAGCTGCGGGGGATTTTCAACCGGAACCGAGCTGTGTGCGCTAATGTTGCTCGCATCCAAAGTGTTTTCTATCGTCGTTAAACTCTTACTATCCTCAGATAAAGATTGGATGCGAGACTCTAATTCTAAGATCTTCTCTGTCAGCCTAACTATTTCCCTGCATTTATCGCATATAAAGCCCTCGCAGCTGACAGAGAAGGCTAAGCTAAACATATGACATGAGGTGCAAGTAACAATAATAGGAATAGAAGCCATAACTCACCGGATTTGAAGTGCAATTCCAACTTACCAAGGTTGCTCGATGGATCGTAGTATACTCGCTTAAAAAGAGAAACAGTTAGCACACAAGACAAACCAGAGGCAAGATGATATTCCACAGTGTGAACAGAAAGCAAGCTAACACGCTATTGCTATGCTAACGGCGTTAAGTTAACTATCACTTTTGGTTTAGACTCTTCCAAGTAAATAACAGGAACAGGGTTATTGAGATATCAGGATAAGTTAGCAACGACAATAATAATTAACGATAATAAAATACACTAATATTAGAGCGAAGTGGTAAGCGCACTGATACAAACAAGCCGCCGGCAGCGATGCAGGAAACAGGAAGCAGGAACCGTAAAAGCAAAACGCTTTTTTATAAAGAGCGCAAATCGATTTTGACCCCCTGCTTGCGTCAAAATCCGACGTTGAGGGTCTGACCCATTTAAAAAAAGTCTATCCTCTGTAGCCTAAAACCTGTTGTATTTTTATCGCAAGATAATGCCTACATCTAGCAAAGTTATTTGTGATTATGACCATGAAAACCGAAACTTTCCAGCACACGCGAGAGATTCGTTAGTTGACCCCCCGCGTCAGAATCCGAAGATGAGGGATTTACATTGAAGTGTATCGGACGGCCATCTACGTTGAAAAGCGACGCAAAGGGGGTACCTTCTGCCTCGGATGTCGACGCCAGGGGCAATGACCAAACGTCGATACGTGACGATGAGGGGTGAGACCGTGTTGCTTTGGATAAAAGCGTCTGCTAAATGACTAAATGTAAATGTAAAAACATAAAAAAAATGTGTTTATGAAATACTAGAGCATGATATACAGGTGCTGGTCTAATTTTGACCAACTTTATGGAGATGCAGATTTCATTTTCCAACAGGACTTGGCACCTGCACACAGTGCCAAAGCTACCAGTACCTGGTTTAAGGACCATGGTATCCCTGTTCTTAATTGGCCAGCAAACTCGCCTGACCTTAACCCCATAGAAAATCTATGGGGTATTGTGAAGAGGAAGATGCGATATGCCAGACCCAACAATGCAGAAGAGCTGAAGGCCACTATCAGAGCAACCTGGGCCTCTCATAACACCTGAGCAGTGCCACAGCTGATCGACTCCATGCCACGCCGCATTGCTGCAGTAATTCAGGCAAAAGGAGCCCCAACTAAGTATTGAGTGCTGTACATGCTCATACTTTTCATGTTCATACTTTTCAGTTGGCCAAGATTTCTAAAAATCCTTTCTTTGTATTGGTCTTAAGTAATATTCTAATTTTCTGAGATACTGAATTTGGGATTTTCATTAGTTGTCAGTTATAATCATCAAATTAAAAGAAATAAACATTTGAAATTATCAGTCTTGTGTGTAATGAATGAATATAATATACAAGTTTCACTTTTTGAATGGAATTAGTGAAATATTTTTATTTTATATATTTTTGATGATATTCTAATTATATGACCAGCACCTGTATATGGCATGAGTAAATATATTATGGTCAATATATTTTTACACATCCAGTACCATATCTTATCACATGTACATCAATATATTATAAAGTATATTACTGATTATAAAATTGCATATATTGTGACATATAAGTAAATATACGACTCTATTTCAGTCTCATTATGTATATTGAGTGGCGTTAAAGCGAGCCCGCGNTTTCTCCCGAGAACAGCCACCACCTCGCAGCTTCCCGGGCTGTGACGAGGATGGCTAAGGCCATTCCGTCCGCCAAGGCGAGCGGCGAGGGTGATATGGGGTTTCTGCGAGGCTAATCCGTCAGCCAAGTGCTCGCGGACCGCTCGCACCCCGTCTCGCTCGCCTCAGTTCCCTAGCTGGCGGTGCCACACCTCAGCGTCCTCCTTCACGTATCGGACACGATGCGTGATGATGATGAGATGTCCATCGCAGCATCGGAGAGCGAATTGCTGGCATCCGATCCCAGACGACTCTTGCAGCTCCCCCCAGGGGGGGCGAGCTCAGGAGGAGGCGGATGTCGAGATGTCGGCCATGCTTTCCCGGGCCGCCGTGTGCATTGGGTTAGAGTGACTCCGGTGCCTCTCCCCCAGCGCTCACGGTTGGAACTGGTTCTTGGGCCACCCTGAACTCAGAATGATGCGCTTAATGCATTCGCTTCGTTATTTACAGTTATGCGCATCCCGGACGCACAATGATGCGCTTAAAGCACCTACTCCTTCTGAAGTCCCGGGGATCATTTTGCTCCCCAAAGTAAATAATAGTTATAACACAACAAGAAGAGATGATGTGTTACATGTTTAACACATAATGCGTTGCATCAATCCAACAGTTTACAGTTAAATCAGAGGTTTAAAAAGAGTTATTTCGTATGAAGAGCCAAAAAATATTCAGACCGCTTCCAGTGCTTCTAATAAGCTAAGCTACACTCAACGAGTAACGTTAACTCACAGTCTCTAGCAAAATACATTTTAAACAAAACCATAGACTATCATCTTGTCATTATGAAGAATAATGAAAACATTGGAACATCTTGGAAAGAGTAGCGTCCTGACCTTCACCGTACACGCATGCTGACTGGAGATTGACAGACAGCACCAGCTGATGTCAGAGTTTCTTAATTATGCTATATTGGTTTGTTCCTCGCATAAAGCTATCGAATGACATAAAAAGTGCATTGGTGGTTTCATGATAGTTTGTCCTTTTTGAAGCTTAAGAGTAATTTAAGCAGGGTCACAATCTGCAAAGGTTCACATACAACTTACACTAGTACAATAGCGTTAATGTAAATCATTAATGTAAAGCGTAGTGTTAAAATAAAGTAATTTATTATGAAAGTCTACATCTACGTGCTCCTCTCCGTCCGTTTGTGATTGCGTGTCCATGCTGTGATCGCATTTCGGGGGTAACTTAACGTTAGGGGGAATTCCTCCGTCCATTCACTAACTTACTGCATCCGAGGCTCTCGGTCGCTGTTTGTCGGGTGTATTATACTTCTGCTGATTAACTTACACACGCCCGGGAACATAAACTGCTATTACAGCAGATAAACGTAAATAATACGACGCGTCGACGCATTTCACGCAACGTCGTTGCAGCACTAATTGATTCAGTAAACTAGTGAAATAAAACATTGAAGAGTGTTCACTGTTGTTCTTAATACATTTGCATCTCACAGGATGTTTTTTTATGATTTCTGACTGTGATTTGACATAAAAGCCTGTGATTGTTATTATTTCCTCAGGCTGTGTTCAGGGGAAACCTGGAGCCAGTGAACCAGTACACTGCCAATGATGAGGCACGGAGGGCCATCTCTATCCTTTTGTGCCAATAAAAATGAACAAAATTATACAATGAGAAAGAAAAAAAACACTTTGATAATGAAAACAATCAACTCAATTGCAAGAATGTGACTTGATTTTCAAATAAACTGCTATTTTTCTTAACAATTTTCTAAGTTTCTTTTTTGAAAATAATAGTTTTGAATTCGCTGCTAGATTTTTCATTTGCGCTTTCCGAGTTTTCGTTTACGCTTCTCAATTTTTCGTTCGCCTTTCTGGCACAAACCTCACGTGTGGGCGGGACTTATGGCCACTTTACTCTCATTGGTTAGTGAGATTTGGATAGTCATTTGATGCATGGTTATCGACTTCATTGGCTAAATGCTGCAACTCTCTAGCTAATTATGCGCCCGCCATAGTTACTTAACGTTATACACGAAGCAAACGATCAGTGAGTGACGTGACGTTAGTCCAAAACAAGTCAAGAGTAATCGATCAAACACTTCAATCTACGCTGAACCAACCCATCTAATTATCATACAAGACACAGAAAAGTAAGAATAAATTCAAGAATAAATAAATAAAAGTGGAAATAAATACATGCGATAATAAATAAATATAAAAATAAATAAACGTATAAATAAATAAATGTAAAAAATAAAAGGAAATGATAAATAAAATAATCTAAAAATAAAATGATAATAATAAAAAATAATAAAAAATGGACAAAAAATAATAAACCAATTTAAAAAATGAAAAAAAAGTTAAAGCTAAGATCAATAGGTCCGTGTATCATCTGATCATTTGATTATTCCATTCAATATAACAAACGGAAAAAGAAAAAAACAGTCGATATTTCGTTTTTCCATATGCACAAAAATAAAAAACGATGTTTTTCTTCTTATTTAATCTCGAAACGGGAAATCCATTAAATAAATAAACCAAAACGAAATAACGACCCTAATTACTGTTTTTCTCATTTTTGGGTGATGTTGCACGGATTTCTGCGAGCGCGGCAGCGCGCCTAGAGCTCTTCACGAATCTCGCGATCGATCAGTTATCATTTACAATGGCTTCACTCGAGCTGTACATGTTTCATATTCATCAAATGTTTTTAAATAATATGACATATCACGAGATATCGGAAAAGAGGCCGCATGCTCTCTGGGGAACACTGCAACATTATTATGGTCCCTCCGTGAGGTACAGGCTCTGGCATGTTACCTAAAAACAGTAGCCTAAACTGATGTAATGTAATAGTGCAAATGACTACATAAAAACCTCACAGTTTCAACACAAACTGAACATCTTTTATGAATTACGCTATAGCGACAGTAGTTTTAGCTGGGGGAACCTAATGAACTCGGTTGAGTGAGGTTACGGGGGGAGGGGCTGTTCGCATCACATAACTTATAAATTACAAAAGTAATTCATGGATTTACACCTTTGCTGCTACAAGCCAGCTGTGGCTACTTAATTGTTTACTTAAATGTCACATATTAAAAGCAATAATGCTAACCAACTTCGACTGTAAGCTCTGGAAAGTATTGTATGTGAACGGCATTGTTCAATATATATTTTTGAAATATTTTCCACAGTCATGTCCTCTCTCAGTGTGACTCTTTTAGTGGTAGTGAAAAGTACAAACAAAGCATATGCAAATGCATTCATTTCCATTTCATCCCGGTAAGCGGCTGTACATTGCGCATGCGCAAAGCGTGCGCGCGCAGAAGACCCTGGGAAATCACCCCAAAATGAAAAAACTATAATTAGGGTCGTTATTTCGTTTTGGTTTATTTATTTATTGGATTTCCCTTTTAAGGCTGAAATAAGAAGAAACACATCGTTTTTTTATTTTTGTGCATACAGAAAAACGGAAAAACGAAATATCGACTGTTTTTTTCTTTTCCCGTTTGTTATATTGAATGGAATAATCAAATGATCAGATGATACCAGATATTCCATTCAATATAACAAATGGGAAAAGAAAAAAAACAGTCGATATTTCGTTTTTCCGTTTTTGCTTTTAATATGTGACATTTAAGTAAACAATTAAGTAGCCACAGTTGGCTTGTAGCAGCAAAGGTGTAAATCCATGAATTACTTTTGTAATTTAGAAATTATGTGATGCGAACAGCCCCTCCCCCCGTAACCTCACTCAACCGAGTTCATTAGGTTCCCCCAGCTAAAACTATTGTCGCTATAGCGTAATTCATAAAAGATGTTCAGTTTGTGTTGAAACTGTGAGGTTTTTATGTAGTCATTTGCACTATTACATTACATCAGTTTAGGCTACTGTTTTTAGGTAACATGCCAGAGCCTGTACCTCACGGAGGGACCATAATAATGTTGCAGTGTTCCCCAGAGAGCATGCGGCCTCTTTTCCGATATCTCGTGATATGTCATATTATTTAAAAACATTTGATGAATATGAAACATGTACAGCTCGAGTGAAGCCATTGTAAATGATAACTGATCGATCGCGAGATTCGTGAAGAGCTCTAGGCGCGCTGCCGCGCTCGCAGAAATCCGTGCAACATCACCCAAAAATGAGAAAAACAGTAATTAGGGTCGTTATTTCGTTTTGGTTTATTTATTTAATGGATTTCCCGTTTCGAGATTAAATAAGAAAAACATCGTTTTTTATTTTTGTGCATATGGAAAAACGAAATATCGACTGTTTTTTTCTTTTTCCGTTTGTTATATTGAATGGAATAATCAAATGATCAGATGATACACGGACCTCAGATGATACACGGACCTCAATAATAGCTAAAACGAATTATTTTGTTTTATCAAACCATTCATTCCTTTATTTATTTTCATATTATTACATTTATTCGTTTATATATTTATTTATTTATACATTTATTTATTTATAATTTTTGCAGGTTTAGTCCTCCATAAACGTGCGCGCGCACAGTCTGTCTTTCACGGCTCACTCGCATGTGGGTCCGCCGGACCGCGAGTCTCTGCTGACTGACGCGCATCTTTCATATCCGTTGACTGCACGCGCGTGCACACGCATCATGTACTGTACAGACAAAATGTGCACTGTAGTTCATCTCTCGCTGCTCCGTCTACATGGGGTATGTATGCCAACAGTGATGCTATTAGCATCATGCTAAACTCTGACACATGCTAAACTCATGTTGAAGTCGTTCACTCTGTGTAAAACAAACGTAAATTCCATTCAACCTGATTCCTTGTCTTACGTTAAAACTGTGGTCATTTCACCTAGGTAAAATGACATTCAACACGAATTCTACTTTTTTTTAAATCCAAAATATAAAAAAATGAATAGATCAACCAATATACTGTATGTGATATATATCTGATTGAGTTCTTTACTAACACAAAAAACTGCAAATACATATACATCTTTAGAGTAGAATTCACTCATAAGATTTTTTTACTTTTTTATTGAAGTTGCAGCAAAAATCAACCCACTTCTTTTAATCCTACAGACACAAGATAAAGACTATTTATTTTACATTTGCCCTGACCCGGGTAGAGTGCTCCGGGTCGGATAGATCTGGCGAATATGCATAAACTGCATACCCATGCTCTATCATTACTATCCCTGCAACATAGCTGTTTATCTGCGCAGGTGAACTCGTGAAATGCAGCTTGGAGAACTGCATTTAGGGAAATTTGGGGAAATTGTAAGGTTCAATCATTTATTCAATGAAAATAAAAAAGTGTATTGAAGAAAAGTTAATATGGTTTTATATACAGTATACTGTCAATTATAGTTTGTGGATAGAAAATCGAAATCGGCAAAAATCGGAATCGGCAGGTTTAACTTGTAATAAAATCGGAAATCGGAATCGGCAAAGAAAATTGCAATCGGTACATCTCTAATTTTAATAAGTTTGTTTCAAAGTCATTTTGGGTCAAATTGGGCCATTCCGATAGTAGGACAAATGACTACTATTAAAGTCAGTGGTGACCCAAAACGGCTTAGTTACAGACTTTCATTAAAATATCTTTATTTGTGTTCAACATTTTCAAATTTTCATTTTTGGATGAACTATTCCTTTAAAATGCAGGAATGAATCCCCTACATTATTGTTCCATGTCGGTACGGCGGTGTCATCAGCAACAGCTATTAGTTCAGTTTGGTTCCAATCTGTACACACAATAGATTTTTGTTCTGTTACGTAGTTACAGTTACGTGAATAGTCTTGTGAATGCATGGATTTGTAATGGGTTTAAATTCTATGGTTGTTATTGCTGGTATTTTTTTCTGTGAAACCCAGATGAAGAGATCAAGAGGCCTGACAGATGTTGACCTGCAGAACACCACACGGAGCAGACTTGTGCCACCGTTTTGCATAAAGTATGTCACAAACCAAAGAGAAACGCTGCGCTGCTTCTTTAACTACTGAACAATGACATCAATGACTGTGCGTGCACCCCACAGATACCTTGCTCTGCGTCTTTGCCAAACACATTGTTGACTGTATGCGCACTGCACAGACGGGTTGCGCCTCGTCTTGCCGAACACAAAGTTTTAATGTACGCGCACTCGCGTCTTTGATAACTGTGCACATTGTTTTGTTTGACTGTACATATACTGGCAGCGCGCAGCTCCTGCCGCAACTAAATTACATTATACTTGTTTCATATTGTCATTTATATACATACTGATCAACCTGTATGGACCTCAAAATAAATACGACTGCTGTTGTTATGTACGTAGGAGGGTTAGATTATTTAGTGTAGAGGTCATTTCAAGAGTGATAAACAAAGTGATGGAAAATACTTATTTTCATGCATGTTAAAAATGTGGAAAGAACTCACTGCATCTCACCCTTTCCTGGCTGCATTATTATTTGTAAAGTAGAGTTTATGGAATGTGTGCATACATTGTTACAAGTATGACAGTTAACATTTCAAAACAACATTTATTTATTTTGTTTAATATTTTATTAATTTAGGGAAATGGGCAAGATTCTTAGCCCTCATCAGTCTATTTGGATGTTGTTGATAGTGTAAAAAGATCAACTTTAAAGCACATGTGATTGATGGATTCAGTGTTGGGTAAGTTACTCTCAAAAAGTAATAATTACTAGTTACTAATTACATATTCAATAGTGTAATTAGATTACTGTACAAATTACTCTCTCCAAAAAGTATTTAGTTACTTATTACTAATTACTTTCTATATCCTATATCAACCTTGATTAGTTTAGTGATTCAAGGGCATGAAACAGCTCTTTTAATTCATTTTAAATAAATAATATTAAACTACATAAAGTACTCTTATTAACTGACCAAAGTATTACAAATGTGAGAATTATACATTAAAGCACAGATTTTAAAGTTAGACTTTGAATTTTGATTTCAATTCCACTATTGCACACACACATATTACACAAAGTATTTAGTTTAATTACATCAGAAGTAACTGTAATGAAATTACAGAAAAATAAGAGTAATCCCTTACGTTACTTTTCCAAGGGGAAAGTAATTAAATTACAGTAACTAATTACTTAGTAACTAGTTACACCCAACACTGGATGGATTAGCATTGCTCAACAATACTTATTCAATTAATGTAAAATAGTTTGACTTGACAAATTATTTTTAACAATTTAACTGTTAATCTGTGAACATTCTTACTGTCAGTTAATGGGCCAATGTTAGCATCTGTTGGACTTTTAAGGCAGTCCTGCATGTTCAAAAATTTGCAAGAGACGTTTCTCCAAAATTAAGCAGAAGTTTTATTATCAGATGTAAAAGGTAACAAAGCTTTGGGTTGTCAGACGATCTCCTCTCTCCACCACAAGCCAACAACCCAAATTATTCAAAAACACCCATATTTATTAAGTATGTGACGTCGCTCGCATCTTCTGACTCCTCCTCTGCCTTTTAAGGAGTGCTGCTCCCTTTCCACCAATCACCGTGAAGTCCTTTTTCTTAGTTCCTGCAAAATAACATCTCAAAACGTATATCCTGTGGTCAGTCGCCAGTCCTGAGGAATGTTCTCCAGGGACAGTTTCTTTTGGGGAGTGGTCTCCTAGAAACAGTTCCCTGTGGCCGGACAACATACCAACATTCTTAACATTCTTTTAGTAAAAAGAAAACACTTAATCATCTAATACTTTTAATTATGTAGCGTTGTTTCTTAATCCTATGATTCATTAAAACACATCACAACTCATGATTATACTTAAAACATATGCAGTGGATTGATTCATAACATTTCTTTTATGTGAAAAACACTCTTTGTGTGTGTGTGTGTATTGATCTAGATAATTTATGGTTCCAACCCCCACCCATCCTGTCTCACTTCGTCTGCCACAGTAACTTTCCATTTTATCTGAAAATATTCCCACACATCCTTACCTAGAAACACATGCTATCACTTTCTTACCTGTGTTAAATAAGTTAGTAACATCTATTTACAATCTATCTATTTACTTTACAGATGGAGCATGAAGAGACAGGCCATGGACCACAGCTCTAGTTTTTACGCACCCACCCCCACACACACACATTCAGATAAGATTTCTCACTGATTAAATGTTCATATGAAAGTTTGTTACGTTTTGGTGGTCAAGTTATAATTCATTGTCATAAATCTAAATGAAGAGTTTGGTTCTAAAATGAGATAACTACGTTTTTTTTTTCAAAAATCATGTTTTTTTATTGAGCATTACAATTAATATAAATCAAAGTGCAGCTTTTTTGTTTTGATTTAAGCTATGATGACTAAAAAAGTACAGCTAACACAAAAACATGATAACATAATAAAAAAGATTTTTGAAAAATTAATGAGTTTTAAAACTCATTAATGTTAATTAGTTTTTAAAAAGCTTTTATAATTAAAATACCTGTTGATTGCACATGTAACTGTTGTATACTTTTTTGTTACTGGAATGATGTTAATAAACATGATGATGAAAGAGAAGGTTGCAGCACTGCTCATCTTAAAATAACATTTTAATAACCTAATCTAAATTATTTTTTGTTCCAAATAAACGTTCTCAGAACGTTGGATTTTCAATACATTTTTGGTGGTAAGAACGTTATAGGAACATTATGCTAACCATACATTAACATTCCAGCAACGTTAAGCAAACTGGACTTTTTAACGTTCTTCTAATGTTACAAATAAACGTTTTTAGAACGTTAGATTTTCAATACATTTTTGGTTGCAAGAACGTTATAGGGACATTATGCTAACCATAAAAGAAAAGTATTAAGAGAAAAAAGTGACACGGAGGTTTCTGCGCAAGCTGCGGTTCTCGCAGTGACATAGAAAGCTTCCTGCTGTGTGTTTTAAGTCCCGTTTACCCATTCCACAGAGGAATTTATGATGTTGTTTTTGTTATTTTTGTTCTTCGTGTTTTATCTTTAACCCGCTGATTGTGTCATGTAGTTTGCCGTTACCTTTGATATATGCTTTAGTTTTTCGTCTGAACAGTCCTGTACAGTTCTCTCGCCATTGTTGTTCAAATGTTTATGCTGTCAATACATATTAATAGTTATTTCTTCTCAGACAATGGAATTTGCCTGTCACTTTGTCTTAGATACGTATTCACCCTGTGGACAGTAGGCTACATATAAGTTAAACTGGGTGCGCCCGGCGCAGTGATATGGAACTGTAATTCGGTCGACAAATCTGGAACTACTTCATAGGTGTGCATTTAACTGAAAAATAATGTACACCCGTCGAATGTTCGTCAGCCAATCAGAATGAAGCATTCAACAGCCCGTGGTATAAAGAGCAATAACTTACTGCTGCTGCTAACTCACCTTCAACATGTAAAGCACATTGATCTGCGACGGTGGGTGATGCTAAATGTTTATTGCCGCTGCACCTCGGGTTTCCTCGGGCATGGATGTTTTGTCCAAAAGGGAACTAAAGTAGTTAGTTGTGGAGTTTTAGCTGTAAGATTAGCCTAAAGTTTTCCCCTTTCAACTTTATTTCTCCTTTTTGGGCGCCACTATAACTTTGTTGAACACCAGCGAGCCAAGCCGAATACTTCATATTCTCGACATGTATAACGCAAAAAGGCGTTTCCTGACGTAATGGTGTAAACTGTAAAATGATTTTGATTGGATGGTGAATTATATCAGTTAGGAACATTTTCCAATAGTTTCTTGTTATTTTATAATCAACCGCCTATATGAATTGTCAATCAATGATGTAAGGACAGCTCCCATTTCCTCCAGCCAATCAAGGGCCCCCTCTTTCTGCGGGCCATGGGGCTTCAGCCCCACCTAGCCCTTATGTTAATCCGGCCCTGTTCGTAGGGACAGTGAGGGGGATGGATTGGGTCACTATGAATCTGAGGGGGTTATGTACCCCACAACATATTGTCTCCAGTGGCATTCTTGATGCAACTCCGCCAGTCTCTGAAGAGATATACAAGTACACAACTGATGTACTTGTTGCATCAAAGAGTACAGAACAGTACTCTACTCTCAGCCAGTCTTGTCTCATTGTTCCAAGGTTACCACAGCGAGCAGGATGCAGTTCATGGCCTGACCTGATGGTAGAGCGGAGAATGGGAAGTGGGGACCTGACAAGAGCTGAGATGATAGAGCTGGATAAAGAAGGACGCGGTCTCTTGACATGTCTTCACCACAAAACTTCAAATGCTATTAGATTATTAATGATAATCTTAAACTATAATTTATTTTATTATTAAGTTTATTTATTTTATTTAGCCTTGTTGTGCAAGTTCTCTGGAGCTTGTGCAGAGGCAGCAGCTTTTGCCAGAGGGGAACTGGAATCCCCTGGTTGGGCCTGGGTTCTCCTGAGGTTTTTTTTCTCGATTAGAGTTTTGGGTTCCTCGCCACCGTTTGCATACTGTTTTTGCACTATCTGCCTGACCGGGGGGGCTGCTTTAGAATCTTAAAGTTTTACTTAATTAATATTGCATATAGGAATTTATTATCTGTTATATTTGACCTGTGCTTCTCTCTCCTTTATCCTAAATGTGTGCTCTCACTGAGCGTGTGTGTGTGTGCGTACTTGTCTGTGTACGTACGTGTGTGTGTGTGTGTGTGTCTCTGTGTCTCTGTGTGTTGGTGTGTGTGCGTGTTGTGTGTGTGGAGTGTTTTGTGTGTGGGTGTGTCTGTCTTCTGTGTTTTCAACCTTTTCTTGTTTTTGCAGGTACAACTTTGATTGTTTTGCTTGTAGTCAATGTGTCTCATGTACAGCTGCTTTGTAACAATGAAAATTGTAAAAGCGCTATATAAATAAAGTTGAGTTGAGTTGAGATATGTGGAGGATTTCGTCGAGGCGTGTGACCTGGTGAGTTGGAGCGATCTCATACTCAACCATGTATTTTTGACTGGTCTGGATGACGATCTGTTCGTCCTCTTCATGCTCCCCGACACGGATGAGAATCCGCTGGAGGACTTTATAAATAGAGTCCTCCAAGCGGATGGCTCTGAATTCTGCATTGGGGAGGCTGATGGGGACTCGGGCGATGGTCATCCAGTACCAGTGGGTTCATTCCGGCTCAGCCCAGGTCCGCTCCTCACTCCTCCACCACCCAGTACTCTCCCGAGCCTGCACCGTACGACTCCCCCAACCTAATGGATCTCTCCGTGCCCGAGCTTCACGGCCCCTCTGTTCGTGAACTCACCGGCCTCTCTGCCCCCGAGCTTAGCCTGGCGGACTGGCTGCTACTGGACTTTGACCCCTACTACCAACCCCAGACTGCCACGGACCCCAAGCCCTCTCCAGCGTTCCCAGAGCCAGCTCCTGAGCTCCGCCCCGTCCCTCTTCAATTTTCCCCAAGTCATCCCCTGACTCCACCTGCGAGGCTTCCCCTGGCTCCTCCTCCGTGGCTTCCCCTGGCTCCTCCGAGGCTACACCTGGCTCCTCCTCCGAGGCTTCCCCTGACTCCACTGCAGTGCCCGTCGTGGCTCTGGCATGGCTTCCGGTGGCGGCAAGCACCAGCCTCCTCGCTGCGACCGCTCCAGCATCAAGGCCACGCCGGCCGTCGCCCCCAGCACTCCCAGCTCCAGCGTCGCGGCCACGGCGTCCGTCGTCCCCAGCTCTCCCAACTCCAGCGTTACGGCCACGACGACCGTTAGGCTCCAGGTGCGGGCTGCACCCTGTGGCCACCTGAACTGCCCACACCACTGTGGCCACCTGAACTGCCTGCACCTCCATGGACCCTCTGAATCCCGGTGCCGGTAGCACGCACTGTCCTGGAGGCTTCCCGTCCTGTCCAGTGTGTGTTCCCCATCAGCCTCCAGGACGCCCAGCCACTCCCCTCCCGAGTTTTTGCATCGTAGGAGTTCTGTCATGGTTCCCCTCTGTCTCCCCGTGTTTCCCCCTCGGACTACATTTCCCACGCTCCCGCATCTGTGTCTCGTCCAACATCACTACAGCTGTCAGCAATATCTTCATCACATAGACTCTATTTATACTCACCATGTTTGCCCCGTTGTTGTCCGCTCTCGTCAGTGTTATTGTGCTCATTCTGTGTATCTTGTTTATATTTATTAAAAGTATCGTTTTTCACTCTCCGCTTTGAGTTTTGCAATGACGTCCTTACGTGCATGCCCGTCAAGTCCATAGGGGTGTGCCAATTGTTACTGTAAACTGCGTAAGCTTGTGTCGCAAGCGCTGATGAAAACTCCATGTTGGATATCTGCCCATCACTCCGGCATTACATCAACAAAGCATGTACTGGGAAATGGACAGCGGTTAGGAAGCCATTTGGGACAGGTACTCGTAAATTAATTTGATGTTTTGGGCCTTTATTCACTCTGACCTGGTCATAAAGTAGCGTTCTGTGATCATGTCATTCTAAACTGTTGACTGTTTAAGTTCAGTTTGAGTTCATTCCATCGTTTTGATGATTAATCAGAAATCACTGGTTCCAGAAAGCGCTGCATTTATACTGTAATTCATGTGTGGGCAGAGATCTATTTTAATCTTTGTCATTTCTAAAGCTTGCTCAAACTTTTAACTTTTTTCAAATCGATAACCACCAATGGCATGCAATTTACAGAAAATGTATCTATGTTTCAGATTCAGAGTCCTGGTACCATTCTTCGGCTGTTATTTATTTTGTTATTCCTTTTATATAGCTTTATTTGAAGCAGTAGGAAGTTTTGCTGGTATTTATTAAACTTCTCTTTTACATAAAAACTATAACTTTAACAGGACAACGATTCACAAACATCCAAGGACATGGCATCATAATTTAATTATGATCACTGAGGGGCCAGTATGAGTTGGAATTTAAGGCAAGCCAGAACAAAATCTTTTTTATGTTGCGTGCACACCACTTGCTATGAGGTCATAAGGCGTTCCTAGTTTTGGTTGATCAAGTAACAGTTTTAAACTGACGAGAGACGGATGTACAGTATAAGGTTGAACAATTCTCAGCTTTGTTGCGTCGCTAGACACGCCCACTTCCTGTTTGCAATTGTCACTGTCGCCAGAAGTAGCCAAGCTTCTTTTACAATGCTGCAGTCGTTGTGCACGCAGTTTTACACTTAACTGCCATCTGAACTGCCGCTCAGTAAGTGTCTTCCTGCGAGATTTGGGGTGTGTTCATATATGCCATGTTTGGTTCGATTAAAACGAACTCCGGTGCGATTGCTCTGATGTGCAATCAAACAAGTGGACCGAGACTGCTGAAAAGATGGGTCTCGGTCCACTTTCAAACGAACTCGGTTCAATTGAAATATGAATGCAACACGGACCAAAGGCATCGAATATGGGATCAGAATTGTTGCAATATTCTGAATAAATAAACTATGATCCGCAAATAAATATAGAGAGTTTCACAAACATGTTTTAAATCCACATATGCACAAAAAGCGAACCATAAATATATGTTAGACGTTCCACAAAAAGAAATGGAATTCACAAATAAATACAATGAGATTTGCAAATAAAAAACATTTACAAATTTATTTCAATGGCATTTATTTGTAGATCACTTTCTGCACATTTGTGGATCGCTTTCTGCACATTCGTCGATTGCTTTCTGTGCATTTGTGAATCGCTGCACGCATTTGTGGATCAGTGCCTCCATTTGTGGATCAGTGCACGCATTTGTGGATGGCTCTCTGTGCATTTGTGGATTTTGAAACATTTCTAACGTCAAAATTGCGCACACAATCCACAAATAGGTGGACTCCGCCCACTATCTACGCAAGCCAATCGGGTAACTTCCGCTTTCGTTGTCCAATAGGGCACGTTCTAACTTCAGCCAATCACGTTTTGTTCTGCACTAAGATTCAGGGAGCTAACATGGCGGCTAGTGGCGGTCTAAAATGCGTGATATACTAAGAAATGTGAATGGCCTCTTCTTTATACTACTCAGTAATGATTGTTTGTGTTTTTATGCATTGTCCTTATGTTATTAACAAACGACTGAAATGTTTATGACTTGATAACAGCGTGCACGGACTGGGGTGGACAATCCCGGTGACTGGGGACTGATTTGGTCTGCTGCAAGCCAGCCGTTTTATTGTCTTTTATGTACCAAAGTGATAAATTCCGATTTTGGCATTCGATAAAATATAATCTGTTTCCCCAATACTGCATGGGTAAGCAGCTAGTTCGCGCCGCACACTCAGCGTGGCGTTTCAAGGTGCGCAGCGTTTGCATTGCAATGCGCACTGCAGCTGTCGGTGTAGGCTACTACCAGTATAACGATGGCAGAATTAACGTGGGGGAAATCATCAGCACTGTGAATTTCTATGTCATTCATAATTCAAAATAAAACGTAATTTAATCAGTCATCTCTGTTTATCCCATTCCTGAATCATCTCTGCTGCTGTGGCTAAACTGTTCTGTAGGCTACCGTCTAACTCTTTGCCATGACAAAAATGATCACTGTAAGAAACACTACCCATAACATTAACAATAGTAAGCGTTGTCTTTATAGTGGTAGCAGCGTAAGTAGGCTATATTGCAAGATGACCATGTGGGACAATTCTGTCCACAATTCCCCACACAGAAATACTGTAGTAGTATAATACATTTACTATCGTATGAACAGCTCATATAAAGTTTCCCATAATAACGCAAAGAACATATATCAGAATTAGAAGGAGCTTTATTGCCCAAATGTGCGCTACGCATGAGGAATTTGTCTTAGTGACAGAAGCTGCCAGTGCACATACAGTTGAAAGTGACAAGTGACGAGACACAGGTAACAAAATATAAAAAAATAAATATGTAATAGACAATACACATATGAAAAAAACAAGATATGTCAAAAGAGCAGCGGATGCTATATTGTATGCATGTGCTACATATATACAAGTTATAAGGTGCTTTATACAAATTGTGTAAGCGAATGGGATAGCTGTATGATATATTAAATCAGTAACATATGTATAATAAATAAATATGAGTATAAGTGAGTAGTTTAGTATTGGACATATTTTTTGAACAATGGGGAGAACATTTAACTGTTCATGGGGTAGATGACCTGAAGGAAGAAACTTTATTTGGCTGTTTTGGCGCTCAGTGTTCTGTAGCGCCGACCAAACGGCAGCAGTTCGAAGAGAAAGTGTGTTGGGTGTGAGGGGTCCAGAGAGATTTTGCGAGCCCTTTTACTCGCTCACTCTGGAAGAGTACAGTTCTTGCAGTGGGAAGGGTAGTACCAGTGATTCGCTCAACAGTCTGAAATATCCGCTGTACTCTTCGGAGGTCTCGAGTGTTTGTATGTGTCCCGAGCATGTAAACTGAAATTGAGAGAATATGTCGCCTCTAAATGCAGCAAGTTTTAAACGACTTCATCGATCAACACAAAGTTACAGAGAACTTTAATAAACTTGATCGCTTAGCAACCTTCAAAACAAGTCTTGTCTCTTGATGTACACGACGTGGAGGAGCGATTTTTTTATTAACAGACTGATTTGACCCTACCTGAGCATGCTTATTTTTTCTAAACAAAAACATGTAAAACAAAATAATTGCCTTTTGTATTGCAGTTAAAGTAGCCTAGTAAAAACAGGCTACTGACACATTTTTTATTAAAACTGCGCATCGTTCTGTTATCATTTTTATTGAGGTTCTGTAAATTTGCACCAACAAGCCCATGTAATTTGCTTTTGTTTTCATATGTTCATATTTTCTTATATTTAACTTCAGCTGATGGGCTATACCTTGGTTCTTGCGTCTCATTCTTCAGTGTTCTGCATTTACCAATAAATAGACTACATAAAAAGTACTTATTTTGTTTTAAATTTATATCTTTATCATTTAAAAAACCCACAATGTATGCTAACCCCATTTAGGAGCTTTTTTAGGCCTATTTGCCACTAAATATAGAAGGAATGCGGTTATAATATAGCAAACCGCGCTATTGAACTATAAAAAATCCAATATCACTGCAAGGAAAATTCCTTCACCGTGACAGCGCTACGTTCCCGACTACATTACAGTACATTACACGTCACATGTCTTTAGGATGTCTGTGAACGCACGCACAGGTTCCAGAAAATCACTGGCAGTGTGAACCAAAATCAACCGATCCCGTCATCCCGGGACAAATCTTGCGCATATTTTCCGCGATCTCTGTATGAAAAGGGCTTTACTGAAATGCCATGTAATATCCAGTGCCTTTTGTGCATTTGTATGGAGAACCCATTAATTTGTACAATTATCTGCAATTCATTTTTATTTGGCAATTTCATATTTTGCTTCATACTTTTTTCATCGAAGAGAAAAGTTGTGTTGCCTCCCTTGCGTTCTTATTGCCCCCGTTGTTATTTGCCAATAAATAAATGAAATAAACAGTATTTTAAAGATGTCCTATGTGTCATTTAAAAGGCAGCAATATATACATAATTATAACCCAACAATATTGATTTATTTAGCACCAGGAAAAATGGAGACGTATATCGTATAACACGCAGAGCACTGCCACAACCCTTTTTATTAACTACAGTAAATTGATTATCTGCAGTTGTATACCAATATTTACTATGGTAAGGTTCGAAAACACAAATTTTACTAGGCCTACATCGTTTACTTTTGGGGTTGCTGTGTGAATTTGAGAATATATTGTGTGCACAAGATCATAGTCAAAGGATCGGCATCCTTTGTTGTGGCAAGAGTTAAGACAGTACAGAACTGTTTAACCACAGCAGCAGAGATGATTCAGGAATGGGATAAACAGAGATGACTGATTAAATTACGTTTTATTTTGAATTATGAATGACATAGAAATTCACAGTGCTGATGATTTCCCCCACGTTAATTCTGCCATCGTTATACTGGTAGTAGCCTACACCGACAGCTGCAGTGCGCATTGCAATGCAAACGCTGCGCACCTTGAAACGCCACGCTGAGTGTGCGGCGCGAACTAGCTGCTTACCCATGCAGTATTGGGGAAACAGATTATATTTTATCGAATGCCAAAATCGGAATTTATCACTTTGGTACATAAAAGACAATAAAACGGCTGGCTTGCAGCAGACCAAATCAGTCCCCAGTCACCGGGATTGTCCACCCCAGTCCGTGCACGCTGTTATCAAGTCATAAACATTTCAGTCGTTTGTTACTAACATACGGACAATGCAACACAAACAATCATTACTGAGTAGTATAAAGAAGAGGCCATTCACAGTTCTTAGTATATCACGCATTTTAGACCGCCACTAGCCGCCATGTTAGCTCCCTGAATCTTAGTGCAGAACAAAACGTGATTGGCTGAAGTTAGAACGTGCCCTATTGGACAACGAAAGCGGAAGTTACCCGATTGGCTTGCGTAGATAGTGGGCGGAGTCCACCTATTTGTGGATTGTGTGCGCGTTTTGACGTTATAAATGTTTCAAAATCCATAAATGCACAGAGAGCCATCCACAAATGCGTGCACTGATCCACAAATGCGTGCACTGATCCACAAATGCGTGCAGCGATTCACAAATGCACAGAAAGCTATCGACGAATGTGCAGAAAGCGATCCACAAATGTGAAGAAAGTGATCTACAAATAAATGCCATTGAAATAAATTTGTAAATATTTTTTATTTGCAAATCTCATTGTATTTATTTGTGAATTCCATTTCTTTTTGTGGAACGTCTAACATATATTTATGGTTCGCTTTTTGTGCATATGTGGATTTAAAAAATGTTTGTGAAACTCTCTATATTTATTTGCGGATCATAGTTTATTTATTCAGAATATTGCAACAATTCTGATCCCATATCGAACCGAACCAAAACAAGAAGTGATAACAATATACGACCCGGTAATATAAAAGGAGTGTTTATTAAATCTGTGCTTGCGCACGTAACGGAGGAATTCCTGGCGCCGTTTTGACTGCTTAAGGGTACGATCAGACAGAACGCGCTTTTCATGTTCGAAAACGTGAGGCGCGCCGTGCTGCTCTTTGGTGACTCTTTGAAAAGAGCAGCGCGCAGCGTTTCTTTTTTTGTATGTTGCGCTTTTTTCCATTGTCCAATCGGATGAGTGGAGAGGCGGGGCTTCCCTTGTCGCAATGCTCGGAACGCCTGGAGACATGGAGGAGAAACTTGTTGTGGCTGTTTCGGGTTACCTAGCAACATCGCGCCTCGCGTTTTCGCGGGAATACAGATGGCCTGGGGACGTCTGAGGTCACCACGGTAAGAATTATGGCCAAGTTTAGGACCAAAATTTGGTCTAGAAAGTAATCGTCATTTTTGTGCTTTACATGTACTAATCTGTTATGTAAAATGTATCTCACTCTCTTGATGTAAAGGAATATGTCCTCTCAAACCTCCTCGATTTGAAGAAGCCATGCGGAGTCAAGTCTTCTTTGGAGGTCATTTGCATTTTGCAGGCATGTATCTACATATGATTTCCTTCAGTTTTTAGATATGAAGCAACACTATGAGCCGCAGGTTAAACTCACTTACAGGGTCACAGTTATATGTGCACTCCGTGAACACATGCCAGCCTGCTACTTCTAACATACTGTATCTTAATCCAAGAAAATACAATAACTACTGTATGCTATAAATGCCAAATGTGTAAATGTATGTTTACAGCTAGCTGCCTGAGAAAATTGTGCAAAATCGACTTTTACAAGAAAGGCAGAATTTTTTATTTAGATGTCAAATTGCTGTTATTTACTTGTAGTCCTTAATAGAAAAATAAGTTTTAATGGTTGAAAGAATGTGCCAGATCAAATTTGCAAGTTTAAGTTCTTTCCATTTGTTATTTGAAAATGCATGTTTAAACTTGCATCTTTGCTTCGCCTGGTACAGCAGCCAACCATTGTAAGAGACCTGCATACAGCATGGGACTGGGTGCAGTCACAGAGACCTGTTCCGTGGGGAGGTGACAGAGCCTTGCCTTTTTGGGGATGAAGAGGGAGGAACAACAAAATGCCCTCAGGAAGGTCCTGGAAGATCCATTCTCAGAGGACAAGGCTGACTTTATGTTTGTGTTTCACTTGCAAGAAGACATGGAAACTTTTTTATCTTACTGTCTTGATGAACATGGCCAAAAAGTCAACGGCTTGTTCAACATTTAGCTATTTTAATATATAAATGATGTAATAGATGATTAAGGGAGTAAATGAGTGGAAAATTGAAGTAATTTAATAAACTGAATGAATGAATAAATACATTTATTTTGTGTTTCTGTGTTAAAAGTATGCTCAAATATCAGAACAATTGAATAGAACATATTTTTATAAAATGATACACTGACAAATAAATCTGTATTTCCCAAATAGTATCTAAACTTATAAAATTTAAATTATTTATTTTAATACGTTTAATTTGTGCCACATATTAACCTGCCATATTTTACTAAAAATATAGAAAGAGAATCACTCATTAAAAACTACTTCCGGTACGGGTGGTGTAGTGGCACCGCGAGAGGACGGAGTTACACTACACAGGATTAATAAATTAAATGATGCCACACTGAATCAATACAGTAAACTATACAGTACATAATACATTTAAGCTTATCTTTATTCATTATTTATCATGTAAGGCGTTGTATTTTAATGTCTGTCGTTGTTAAGGATTACAGTGTCATCCAGGCAACAGTCACTTCCGTTTCGCGTTAGGATGGTATGTCAGTGTGCATACTCTTTGACTCCGCAGTCAAGTATAACTATACTATTAGCAGTGTTGGGTAAGTGTAGCGAGGAAGGCGGGACGAGAGCCGTGGGGCAGGAAGGCGGGGCCGGTGGCGTGAGTGATAATGAGTGTCAGCTGTACGCGCACCGGTCCCGCATGCCTCACGGGGAGCTAGGGAGCATAAGAGGACGAGCGACGGGACTGCCGACGAGAGAGGACCGGGCCCGGAAGTTAAGTTTGTTTATGTTCGTGTGGCCGGCAGTCGACCGTGAGGTGGCTGCCGGCCTTTTATTTGCTGAATTATTGTTTGTTTATTTTGTATTAAAGTTTGTTAAATGTTCGCCGGTTCCCGCCTCCTTCCTTCCCTTCTATTGAACCTTGTTACATTGGTGCCGAAACCCGGGAGGAAGGAGGGACATGCTGCCGAGGAGCCCTCGCCGCCGAGCGGCCTCGCGGTGCTGAGGAGTTCGGGCAGCGCGGACGAGGGCGTCCGCCAGCGGCTGCCCGAGATCGTGGTGCTGGATCGAAGAGGATTCGGTGGGGACGGAGAGCCCGCGGCCGTGCTCCTGGGACGAGGTGGGATGGCGGCCATGGAGGGAGCTCGGGAGTGCCGGCTGCCCTCAGCCAGAAGCCATCGCCGGCCGCCAGGAGGCGGAGGAGGATCGGGCCGTCCACCGAACGTCCAGCACCACAGCATAGCACCGCGAGGAAGAGCCTCTCGGCTGGCTGAGGACCGTGCGACGGCGTGTCGGGGAACCGGACTATTTTTTTTTTCCTCTCTCCCCTCTCTCGTCCCTGTCGCTCGGGGTGCTCCCGGCTCCGTTCTCTCGTCTCGTCGGTGCGTACCCCCAGGCGCTGGGGCTCTCAAGGGGGGGCCCCCCGGGGGGAGTAAGCACAGGCGCGGTGGTACCCCCCGGCCTGTGAGGGGCGATGGGGGTATGTAGCGAGGAAGGCGGGACGAGAGCCGTGGGGCAGGAAGGCGGGGCCGGTGGCGTGAGTGATAATGAGTGTCAGCTGTACGCGCACCGGTCCCGCATGCCTCACGGGGAGCTAGGGAGCATAAGAGGACGAGCGACGGGACTGCCGACGATAGAGGACCGGGCCCGGAAGTTAAGTTTGTTTATGTTCGTGTGGCCGGCAGTCGACCGTGAGGTGGCTGCCGGCCTTTTATTTGCTGAATTATTGTTTGTTTATTTTGTATTAAAGTTTGTTAAATGTTCGCCGGTTCCCGCCTCCTTCCTTCCCTTCTATTGAACCTTGTTACAGTAAGTTACTCTGAAAAAGGAATTAATTACTAGTTACTAATTACATATTCAATAGTGTAATTAGATTACTGTACAAATTACTCTCTCTAAAAAGTATTTAATTACTTATTACTAATTACTTTCTATATCCTACATCAAGCTTGATTAGAATTGATTCAAGGATAGACGTGAAACGGCTTATTTAATTCATTCAAATAAATAATAAATAACAACATAAATTATTCTTATTAACCAACCAAAGTATTCAAATGTGAGAAGGATACATTACAGCACACATTTTAAAGTTAGACTTATAATTTTGATGTCATTTCCACTATTGAATATATTACACAGTATTTAGTTTAATTACACATCAGTAGTAACTGTAATTAAATTACAGTAAAAACAAGAATAATCCCTTACTTTACATTTTCAAGGGAAAAGTAATTAAATTACAGTAACTAATTACTTAGTAACTAGTTACACCCAACACTGACTATTAGGCATATAATAAGTAGGCGAATTGGGACGACAGACTCGAAACACCAAGGATTTAGTGAGAGCCGGACATTGTAACTGTGTCGCAACAACGAGCGGCCATCTTGGCGACAACATCTCGTTTTGACATCTCGCGTGGTTCTGTGTGATTTGGACAACTTCAAGTTACGCCCCTCGCTTGAAGTTTTGCCCCCTTCTTGTTATGCCCCTCTCTTGCAGTCCGCAGACAGATACTATTGAAAAATACCCTCATATGCGCAGGCATACACTGAGCATGTAACCCATGCAGCACTGTGCACGCAGCATTGTTTTGGATGTCCGGTAAGTTACGTTTTAAAATATAAATCATAGAAGCTGTCCTATCCAGTTGGGACTTTACACATAAGCTGTTAGGTTCGATATCTTTAGGTTCGCTGTTAAAATGCCAGTCTGAACGCTAAGCGAACCAGGACTATTTTTTTTTTGTTTTTTGGTCTAGACCAAAATAACCAAAAGAAACAAACTTGACCAGCACAAACCAGCAAACCAGCATCAAAACATACCAAACCAGCATATGCTGGTTATTTCAACAGGGGCACCCTTAATTACCGACAATAAATTGGACATGCCGTACTTGGTCTCACTATCATTGTAAATCAACCTTGTATAAATGTACGAACGCTGTGGTAAATTGAATGAAAGGTCCAAAATATCCAGTGGTTGAAGATAAAAATGGTATAGTTTAGATACAAACAAGATTGTGAGGTATATAAAAAGAATGCATATGCATGTTGGCACACGTGTCAGCACCCCCACAGTGTTACCTATTCCTGGTTTGATAAAGTTTTTTTCTAAATCTACTCTGGCTTCAATGAGTGAAAAAACCTGCTTTCCTGGCAATTCAGGGAATCTCTACAAATTGAGTTAAACTTGAAGCAGGCCTATGTTTTGTAGAGACCTTTCTGGCGTATGAAAAGTGCACAATTTGTGGAAGGCAGCATAATAATAATCAACAAATTCATGTGTGTACGCATGTTTTGTGAATTAGCTGGAAAATGTACCTAATGCAAATAATGTTCACATAACTGAATGTGACGTAAAGTCTTTCTGTCTGTGGACCTTTCTCTGTCTCTGAAAAGATCATTTGAAATGTCATTGTCAGAGATTTTAAAAGTGCTTAATAAGTACTTTATGTACCAAAGAAAATGTCTTAAGTGACGCAACAACAGTTGAATGGAGCTGCATGGACTAGCTGCTACTTGTGAATATGCCGCATCATTGGAGAAACATAAAAAAGGAAGACGGTAGCAAGTCCTCTATCTCCTACAGATCCTCCTTGGAAAAATAAATTCTGCATCAAACTGGAAAACAAATATTTTCAGTGCCGTCACCTGCCGTGCATAAGCCACCTTTTGAAAGTGTCAGCAAAAATGCTGCATTTAGAAAGTTGTGGAAAATAGCTGCCATCTTCTCCATGGGAATGTGAGAGAAGAAGAGTGCTTATGGAAGAAGGGTAACGCACCGTAAGGAAGGGGACAGTGAGTACAGCGATGTCAATACAACCACCAGACCAGCCAGTTGTAGACTGACAAAAGTTGTACTGACAAAGATATACTGTCGGTTCTACCTTAACTATCCATCTTAACTATCATATCCATTGCCTTGTTCTCAGAACCTATTTGCGTCTTTGGCGGAATGCAAGTAAAAAAAAAGCTAACTCTGTTGTATCAGTTATTAGAGTTAGACCCACGAAAAAAGTCATACCTGACCATTAAAGGGGCCATTTCATTTAACTTTTTCCATGTTTAAGTGCTATAAGCGGGTCTCTGGTGCATCTACCAACTCTGAAAATGTGAAAAATGACAACCCATTACCTTTGTATATGTGAGCATATCTCTGCAAGCCTGTGAGAAAACGAGCCGATCAGATTTCGCCCCCCCTCTTACTTAGGTTTTGTTGAAGATTTTATTGACCAAAATATAAAGGAATCATGTACACTTTACATTACTATTATAAATCTATCTCTACATTGTTAGTCTACTTTGGTCTTTGTTAGCTCATCTCTAGTCGTAAATACCAGAGTCTTTGTTAGTAACCCCCCTCACCAGCTAGGAATGCTGAGATCAGACATCTGTTAAAGGTATCAGGGTAACCCCCAATAACTTAGGTGTGTGTGTGTGTGTAAGGACACTATAAAGGACTTTTATAACCAGGGTTGGGCAGTTGCATTGCAATCCAACTCGGCTTTGTTTTCAACTTTGTGAGAATAAAGTCTAACTACTTTTGGTTTCAAAACCTTGACTCAAGAGTCGTTTCTTCAGAATCAAAAGAGGAAAAACCACAACATTTTGAGGTCAGAAGTGGGATCCTCAGAAAGAGCAGTAAGGTGGACCATGGCGGGCGGCATCTGGACGAGCAACACAACAATTTGGCCAAGGTGAGCAGTTTTTGCTTATAATAGTTAGGTTGTGTTGTTTGCCAGAGACTGCTCGTGGTGAGACACTTTAAGTTCTTCTAAATTCATCGAACTAAATTTAATAGAAAAAATCTAAAATGAAAGATTCAAAGGGGTTTTGATTCCAAAGGAGTAAAAATGCATGCATTGATCTGTGTTTTCTGTTGAGTTGGTCTTGAGGAGAACAGTGAATTCAGATTTTAATACTTATGTAAGTGTAGAATTTATATTAGATTATAATAGTATTAAAATAAAAGCGTAATACGTCCTATAGGCCAATGATTGTTCAAGGGTTGCCTTTTATTTATTCAAAGGTGAATTTATAAAGAAGAGTGCAAACTTGTAGTGTGATTGTTCAAGGGTTGCCTTTTATTTATTCAAAGGTGAATTATAAAGACAGAGTGCAAACTTGTAGTGTGATTGTTCAAGGGTTGCCTTTATTTATTCAAATGAATTATAAAGACAGAGTGCAAACTGATAGTGTGATTGTTCAAGGGTTGCCTTTTATTTATTCAAATTGAATTTATAAAGAAAGAGTGCAAACTGATAGTGTGATTGTTCAAGGGTTGCCTTTTATTTATTCAAAGGTGAATTTATAAAGAAAGAGTGCAAACTTGGTAGTGTGATTGTTCAAGGGTTGCCTTTTATTTATTCAAAGGTGAATTTATAAAGAAAGAGTGCAAACTTGATAGTGTGATTGTTCAAGGGTTGCCTTTTATTTATTCAAATTTGAATTTATAAAGAAAGAGTGCAAACTCGATAGTGTGATTGTTCAAGGTGCTTTATTTATTCAAAGTGAATTATAAGACAAGTGCAATTATATGGATTGTTCAAGGGTTGCCTTTTATTTATTCAAAGGTGAATTTATAAAGAAAGAGTGCAAACTTGGTAGTGTGATTGTTCAAGGGTTGCCTTTTATTTATTCAAAGGTGAATTTATAAAGAAAGAGTGCAAACTTGATAGTGTGATTGTTCAAGTGTTGCCTTTTATTTATTCAAATTTGAATTTATAAGAAGAGTGCAAACTGTAGTGTGATTGTTCAAGGGTTGCCTTTTATTTATTCAAAGGTGAATTTATAAAGAAAGAGTGCAAACTTGATAGTGTGATTGTTCAAGGGTTGCCTTTTATTTATTCAAATTGAATTTATAAAGAAAGAGTGCAAACTGTAGTGTGATTGTTCAAGTGTTGCCTTTATTATTCAAGTGAATAAAAAGTGAACTTGATAGTGTGATTGTTCAAGGGTTGCCTTTTATTTATTCAAAGGTGAATTTATAAAGAAAGAGTGCAAACTTGGTAGTGTGATTGTTCAAGGGTTGCCTTTTATTTATTCAAAGTGAATTTATAAAGAAAGAGTGCAAACTTGATAGTGTGATTTTCAAGGGTTGCTTTTATTTATTCAAATGAATTTATAAAGAAAGAGTGCAAACTCGTAGCGTGATTGTTCAAGGGTTGCCTTTTATTTATTCAAAGGTGAATTTATAAAGAAAGAGTGCAAACTTGATAGTGTGATTGTTCAAGGGTTGCCTTTTATTTATTCAAATTTGAATTTATAAAGAAAGAGTGCAAACTTGATAGTGTGTGTTTAAATTGTGTTTGATGAGATCTGTGTGAGTATGACTGAAGTGTGACTGTGGCCATAAGCTTTGGAATATAATTGAAAGTAGACGTGAGAAGAATAAATAAATCCTGTAAATAAAGGAATACATATATACATATAATCCCTGTATAAAGGGACAAAGATAAAGTATAAACACATAAATCCTATGAATAAAGCGACACAGGATGAAAGCATAAATCTCTATAAATAAAGAGATAAAGTATAAATATAAGCCCTAAAAATTAAGGAACACAGATATATGTGTAAGGGACAGGTATGAATGCTGAGTATTAAATGAAGAAACCTGTTAAAAATATTATGTTTATAGGTAATTGAATCTGAAAAGTGAGTTACTATGGTGGAGAACAAATCTACTATTAAAATTGTATAATTAAACTAAATGATTGGTAAAAGGATGATTTTTGAACCAAATGAGAAAGCTTAACCAAAAAAGGAAAAGTGTCAAGTGGTTAATATTGTTAGTTGACAATTTTGGATATAAAAGAGCTCGAAAGTAAATCTCCTTTCAAGAACAATTGGAGAATCTGTGGGGAATTAACTATTTGGTTGATTATAAGAGCTGGGAAAATAAGAGAATAAACTATAAAGTGATTGTGATGAAAAGGAGATAGAGAAAATAATAATAAAAGCAGTAACTATGTAAAAAGCTAAGGTTTGTTGTAATAAAAAGTAATGGCAGCCATAAATCTCCAAAAGGCAGAGAGAGAGACAAATGGAGGGTGTGTGTGCAGAACCCCCTCCTTATGTGACCTCTAAGGTCAAATTTCCCTAACTCACAGGAGTTGTAAAAGTTTCTGGAGTTAAGAGATGAAAGACAGATGGGGCCATGTAAGACCAAAGAGCAGACAGTAAGGATAGCATAGGAAATAAAAGTAAAAGCAAACGTTATTAGTGGCAGAGTTAAATAGGAAAATTAAGGAGATAGAAAAGTTTGTGGATAAGACATGAATAATTAAGAAAAAGCAGACCACTAGCAGGCAGAGAGACAGAGGGAGGAAGGGAAAAAGAGCCATCATTTGATGAAGGAAGGAAGGTGTCACAGGAAATATATCATTTTAAACCACTGACTGAGAAACCTTTATTTTGAAATAAAGATACAGTTACCAAGAGACCCTATGTGTTCTGGGCCACATCAGACCTTGAGAGGCTAATGGTCACTCACCTCCCTGACATGCACAAAGGGGCTGGGAATTGGATTAAGGTGGTATTAGCAAAACAAGGGCAAACTTTAACATCGGAACTTGACAGAGATGTGGACTCTCATTACATGAATGGGATTATTTTGATGCACGTGAGGCAAGCACTGCATGCTGAATTTCAAGCCATAGAGGACCCTAAGGACACACACAAAAAAAAGGGGGAACAGCTTTGAGAAAGAGAAAACCCAAAGATACACGCCCAGAGACATTAAAACAGAGACTTAAACTCCATGGCACATCTGAGTGGAGTTTTTTTTTTTTGGCACCAAGTGATTCATGGCTCAAAAAGAAAATGGACTGAACAATGAGATATTGGCCAGCCTGAATGGAAAAGACTGCCCCCACTAGTCCATGAAACTGCCGCCTGTGGGTGAAAGGGAGCAGGTGATAGTAGACTTTTGAGGTCCAGGTCAAAGAGCAATAAACCATTACAGAGAGAAAAAACAAAACAAAAAAAGAAAAACAAGGATATGTGGAAAGCCCAGTGTAAATATATAAAAAAATAAACGAGATGTGACCAACCTTTCCTTATATCAAATCAGACTCCTATTAATCTGTTAGAAAGAGATGCATTGTGTAAATTGGGTCTTCAAATTTGGTGTTCTACAGAAGGAGTATATATATATAGACATAGACAAAGGAAACTCAACTGATGATCACTGTGCCAAAAGCAAGCGTGTAAAGGATAGGACAGATAGAGAAAGATGTAAGACAAGCAGTTGATAAATGGGCTAAATTCATTGAAACTCAGATTTCTAAAGCACAGTTACCGAAATCAGAATTCCACTGTGCAATGATAGATGACCCCCTGAGAAATTCAAATCATACTAGGTAAACAAGGAACAGCTATAAAATAACTGAGAATGAATTTTAAACAAATGGTTCAGCGTAGCAAATTCTGTACTACATACTGTATATCCTTATATGTAGGGAAAAATTGGGAAACAACAGATCTAGAACTGATGATGAAAAAAAATTGCACAAAGCCAATGGGAGCCAACAGTAAACCCATTTATTTTCATTCTGCTGACAAGAACTACATCAACATTTTGTGTGGAACTTTATTGTTAGGAACTCTCCAGGAAGTAATGAAAAACCAAAAGAAGCTAATATAATTTATATCAACACATGATTGACAGGGAAATATCAATACTGAACTATTAATGCAAGTCTAACAATTTATCAATAATGCAATGAAATAATAGGAAAAAACAAGAAATAAAACAAATTAAAACTTTATAATTAAAACTTATTTTCAAAAATAAAATTTGACAGTCAAAATTGTATTATGTAGGGTATGTCAACCTAAACAGATATGTATTTAATTGTGATTCGAATTGAAAGAGAGAATCCAGTTGATGAATGTGAGGGAGAGAATGCCAGGGACGTGGGGCAGAGCATCTGAGGGCTTTGGCCCCCATGGTGCTGGATTTGAATTATGGTATAGAAAAAGTCCAGCCGTGAAGGAACAAAGTATATGTGGAGAGGTGTTGGTGGGAAAGGTGAAAGGGAGTTAAATAATAAAGGGCTTTGAAGGTTGACTAAAGAATTTGTAGTTGATCTGGTGAAGAACAGAAAGCTAGTGGAACTGTGTGGGTAGGAGTGTGACATGATCTGTTAAATTGATTCAGATGATAATCCGAGCTGCTGAGTTTTGAATGGATTGGAGGTGATGAAGAGATTAATTTTGATACCAATGAGGTAACAGTAGTCATAAGCGGAAGTGACGAGGGCATGATTGTGTTAGGCAAGGAAAGGAAAAGTCTGGAGATATTGCAGAGATGAAAGAATGCAGTGTGAATTATACACTATTAAAGGGCTTGTAAAAACAGGAGTACTAATTGAAATAAACAATTATTGTAACACTCAATTTTCCCTTTAATTAAAGCAACCAATGGTATCATCAAGGCCAAGATCAATAAAATATGTGAAAATACTAAACACTTTACCTCTTGCACTAATGAGCTATTGCATGCAAACTAACAGAAACACACATTTAACACCACATGAAATGCTTACAGGTCGACCTATGCCGGTGCGATGCAGCAGAGGCCCATACAAAGGACTCTCATTAGAACAATTACAACTGGAATTGAGATCATTATGAGAAAACTAACTGCAATCTATAAAGCTTTGTTTGTGCAGGAAAAGAGAAAGGAGACTTGTGAGGAGACGTCGTGTGAGGAGACTGAGACCACATGTCCAATTGTCCCAGGGGATCACATGTACTTAAGGAAGTACTAACAGGAAGTGTAACGAATCCAGGAGAGAGGAAGCTTCAAAGTAGTGACAGCTACTCCAACGGCAATCCAAGTAAAAAGAAGCAACACCTGGCATCATATAACCAGGGCACAAAAGTTCCCAAAGAAAAAACAAGAACAGGAGAAAACCAACTTGGAATAGATGGATAAGAATATCAAAAGGCAAAGCAATGAGGTGCTAAGTGTGGCACAAGGAACCGAATAAAACAAGGAGAACATGCTTGATCATCATATACTTGCTGCAAGTACAAGCTACAGTCAACACCACCGCCGCCTATAACACATACTCTCAGCCACACCATCACTCCACCTTCCTTAATTAATATTGTGGAAGATAGCATTTCTTATGAACAAAATACTGAACTGAACATTTTGTGGGAAACAACACAAAGTAACCCATAGTATGAATGGCAACATATACAACAGCAGAGCTAAAAAAGAAAGACTATTTTGAACTAAATCACATGTAAACCTATTAATAATAGTTCCACATCCATTCAATTATGAAAATTGCGCTAAATTCAACAGAGACTTTTGCCAAATTGGGAAAATAAATAAGACCATATTATCCAGCTGAATGTTGAGGCTTCTTAAGCAAGTCTAGACTGAAGCATTTCTTCAACTATAGACCACAGATGAGAACTAATTGTATTAATAAATAAATAAATAAATAAAATAACCAAGAACATGAGCGCTTTGTCAAATCCACAAGGGTTATCAATATGGGACAGAAAAGGAAAATGTAGTGTTATTTGAAATTTAAATATAATGTTACATGGAATGTTGGGGCTTCTATTAGAGCTCCACCCCCTCGGGCATCAGGAATGAGAAAAGGAGAAAAAAATAAGTCCAGCTGAAACTTGTGAAAATCAAACTATATCATTACCCGAAACAGACCTGTATAAGAATCAAACTGTAACATATTGGATTTATGGAAAAAGGAAACTTTTACCTTCCTTACCCCTCGGATGGAGAGGAAAATGTACTAGAGTACGATTAATAGAAGAAATCAATATAATAGAATGGAATTCAGAATCCTCAATGGAAAACATAACAAGACTAAGCACAGAAGTAGGAGAAGTTATATACCAGATCCTAAAGTATATATAGACTCCATAGGTCAGCCCAGAGGTATACCAGATCAGTTCAAAGCACGGGATGAAGTTAAATCTGGTTTTGAATCAATTTTTATTTTTGGATTTCACAAAATAAAAATACAGAATGGATAAATTATATATACTACAATCAACAAAGATTAATTAATTATACCAATGAAGCTTTAATTTATTTAGGAGAACAAATAAATGCAGCCAGTAAAGTGACATGGCAAAATAGACTAGTCCTTAATTAGATGTTAGACTTAAGCCATAACCAACCTCAAAGAATTACAACTAGAATTGGCAACTAATGCTGGAAGAGAAGAAAAAATATGGGATTGGTTTAATTTAAAGTTAGGATCATGGGTAGCATGATTAGTCAAATTAGGAATACTTTTGGGAGTGACAATTGGCATTGGAGGATTATTATTTTGCTGTGCATTACCTTTATTAAAATCTCTAATTATCAAAGCCACTGTTAAACAAATGGAAATGTTAAGATATTATGATGACGAGAAAAGAAATCTAACTCACCAAGAATGTCATCAAGATATGCTTTACAAAACAGTATTGATGTTGCAAAGGGCAGATGAAATTACAAATACCTCCAATGAATATTTGGAATGAACACGAAACACATGAATTAGTAAAATAATCTTCACATTATGTATGTTTTGTTTTGTTTTCATATAATGCATATTTTGTTTGCAATGCATATTTTATTTGTTTTCAATTATGCATATTTTAGTTTAATGCATATTTTATTATCTTCATATTACTTAGTAATCATTCTAACTCTTATTTTTAATATTTACTGTCAATTTATTTTTATTTGTTTATATTTACTCCAATTTTATTTTATTTTGTTTTTACTCTTCTTTTATTTCATTGTTATATACTGTATATTCTACATAACTGTGATAACCACAGGCAAGCGCAGAACCAATTGCACGCACATGCTTTGAACAAGTTTATTCTTAACTATAATCTTTTGTTGTTATCAGGATCTTTTACTTTCTCTTTGTCAATGGTAGAGAAAGAGGTTTGGTTCTGATACACTTCAGAGAAATGTTACATAAATGGTTATTGGTAATGAGAAATTGTGACTATTTAGTCATTGTGACATTAGTCATCATGAAAACCGAGTTATGAAGCAATTCTCTGAATGAAATCAGTCAAATGAGACGTGACCGTCTCAAAGGGGGAAATGTTGAAGATTTTATTGACCAAAATATAAAGGAATCATGTACACTTTACATTACTATTATAAATCTATCTCTACATAAGATCTGGTCTTTGTTAGCTCATCTCTAGTCGTAAATACCAGAGTCTTTGTTAGTAACCCCCCTCACCAGCTAGGAATGCTGAGATCAGACATCTGTTAAAGGTATCAGGGTAACCCCCAATAACTTAGGTGTGTGTGTGTGTGTAAGGACACTATAAAGGTCTGCCCCCAAACAGGGTTGGGCAGTTGCATTGCAATCCAACTCGGCTTTGTTTTCAACTTTGTGAGAATAAAGTCTAACTACTTTTGGTTTCAAAACCTTGACTCAAGAGTCGTTTCTTCAGAATCAAAAGAGGAAAAACCACAACAGTTTCCGTTCTTATTATAATATTACTTCCCCTTTTTCTGAATGTGTCCACCCATGGCGCTGCCGCTATCTTTGTTTTCGCAAGCGACATACGTGAATTTGTTCCGACACCATGGCAAAAGTTAGCAAAGCATGATAAATGTTTTGTTGTTGGTTGCACAGACCAGCACAGAACACTGTTCCCACCCTCACAGGAGACCGGTTTGTCATGTGTACTTTCGCATATAGAAAACATGACGCCTTTTTTATAGGAGTCTGTTTGCTTATAGAAAACAATGTGTTTGGTGTTTAAAGACGAGACACAGTATTTCTCATTCGCTTTATGTGACACTTCTTTCTTGTATGTCGTTGGAAGCACAGGCTCACAGCCCTGCATTTCAAATGCATTTCTGCATTTGCACTTAAACACATTTGGACACACACCAAAACATGCAATAATGGGGATTTAGAGCATGGTATAATAAAATATGTGTGGTGTATTTTGAGCTTAAACTTCACAGACACATTCTGTGAACCCCTAAGATTTATATTACATTTGTGTAAAAGTAGAAAAAAATCTCTCCTTTAATATCCCAAAAGAATTATATCATCACATGAATTATCTACCCTGTGGTGTGTCTACTTACACGGCCTTCTTTCAGTGTATTATGGAACAAATGTTAAAGGGTCTGCCAAATGTACTGTATTATTTTATTTGGATGACATACTAATAATGATTTAAAATAAAAGTTTAAGTTGAAAAATCTAAAACAGACGTTAAAAATGTTTCATAACAGAGGTAATACAGTCAATAGGGAAAATATTTTTTGGGAAAGGATTTAATTAATGGGTCTGAGTGCATGATTTGTTGTAATTTAAACAGAAAATTTTAAATATTCTGAAAACATAATTGGATGTTTTATGAGATATTGATCTTCATATGCTCTGTAACATTTTTAAATGACTGTAACCCACATACACAGATCTTTACATTAAGCTTGATTTAGGCGGCGTTTATATTACTGCGTTTTCCTTTAAAAACGCTTAACTCTTGCTACAGTTACGCCTGGCATTTACACTACTCTGGTGTTTTGGACCCCCGAAAATGGAAACTTTTGGAAATGCTGTAGACCCCGTTTTAGTTTGAAAACTCCGGGGTTGCCCACATTCGCTTATTGATTGGGTCGTCTGTATTATTGCATTTGCTTGATTGCTGATTCGTTAAGCCCCTGTCATCTGAGCCATTACGCCACCTGAAGGCGACAATAGGGAGGCTCCGAGGTGACGTAATTTTGTATGCAAAACCCGGAAGCGAGTTTGTATTTTAGGACTTCCGGTTCCATCGCTCCAAAGTCTGTGGGTTTTTGGTAAATCACCTGAAATAAGGTCTGTGGTAAACAAAACCTATACATATTTTCACGTTTTATTCTATGAGATAAAACACACCAATTATAACCCGCTTGTGGTTTTTTAAAGCCTTATTGTGTCTTAAAAATGGTGCCATCCGGTTGCTAACAAGTTGCTAAAAGCGACTACTTACAAAAATATGTAATCTCTGATCCTCTCCATGACCAGCCTCGCAATGCCCGTGTAAACAACAGGCTTGTTTAACTTCAAGCTGCACTGCGTACACGGATCGACATGGTGACATTACAGCAACGTGAGAGAGAATCGAGAGCTGTATGCTTTTAAATAACTCACTCAGTACTGCTATGTCATCTGTCGATCGGTCTCCGCAGTGCCGGGTGAAATCAAACAAGCTTAATAACATGAAAAAAATGCTCCAATGGGTTGTATTTGAGGGAAGGGACAAATGATCTACACGGTCGTTTGAGTCGGAGGCTAGATTGGACACAATAGTAAAACAGGGTTTAAAGCTCCCTTTATAGATGCCATACATGTTGCTAAAAAAAATTCTGAAAGAAAATAAATGAAAATGAATTTTTTTCAAACAAATTGGTTGGATGAAATTTGTGCCAGATGAGGAACTAAAATCATATTGACATAGGCCTAGCTGTGAAGACATCATGGATCATGCTACAAGTTTGTTGTCGCTAGTCGGATCAGTGTTAATTAGCTTTAAAAGAATAACATACTCTAATTCTCATCTAGAGGACATTTTTGTCGGCCTAATATTGAATATGATTTGTCAATGTTACATCAATTATGTCAGTTACCTCAAAAGTTGCCAAACACTATGTCTGTATATTGTACTCCCTCGGTAAACGCATAAAGAGCATCTAGAAACAAGGGGCAGCATGCTAGGTAGATAAAGCCAGGCCTGATTTTTCTGATGTTGTGTTATGCAAATCTGCATGACTGTGTTGACAGTCGGTTGTCAAGGAATACATTAAAGTTTCTGGCTGTTTTTTTCTGCTTGGTGTTGTGGTTGTTGAGTCCAGTTGGACAATATAGTTGTGCAGCACTGTTTTGCGAGTTTGAAAGACAAGAAGTTCTGTCTTGTTGAGCTTGAGATGGTGTTCAATAAACATTTATAAACATACATATTTCACATATGAAACTTATCTCATCTGAAGAGGTAAGTCTATCCCAACAGAGGTAATTTGCATAAAAATCTTGAAGGTTTAATAGCATTTTTTTATTTTTACTCAATGCTCTAAAACTGGCATCCCCCTGTTAATGAGGAAATATGACAAAACTTAAAGATTGGAAAGATTAATACAAAAATGTATACGAGCTCAGGCCTAGGTGAAGATGAACTGTGTGTTATAAACTTATGTAGCCAAGGCCTAAACAGGATGATGGGCAGGTCACAGGAAATCAGCTGACCCTTGTGGTAGAGGGCTTCTCAGACATGATAGTTCTTTCTTATTTTAGGTGAGGTGGGGGCTGGGTAAACAGGAAACCATTTATATCAAGTCTACGTGTATTTTGAATAAGTTGCATTAAGCCTACATTCGAATGGAAAGTGTGCCATCTCGTTTGACCATCAGTAAGAAAGGACAGCAGAGAAAAGCAGGGGATACAACATTTTTTTTCTATTTTGTTTGCATTTTTTGTCTGAACGCCTCGCATGGAATGGAAATTGGACATCCTATGACGCACATCACACCCCTGAATGTCCCAAATTCATCAGAACGGAAAAGTAAATGTCAGATATGTACCATTGATTATTTTAATTTATGATCTAATGCATTGATTTGACATCATGGCATAGTGGCTGTTACGGTCACCTTATTTGGAAAAGTTATTTTTTTAAATGACATATTTTTTATACAGACATAAACATTTTCCTGATTGTTAATGTGTTGTGTTTGTTAAAGCTACTGATTGCTACTGGGCCTTTAAGCATACTGCTTGGTACTTTCTGTGTATTTACTGGTACTTTGGTACATGGTCTCTATTTCAATTTGTATGTACATGTCGTTTTTTTTGTTTCACATAGTGGCTCAGTCACTTTATTTTGTTTTGTATTCATGTCACATTGCGAAGTAATAACTACTTTCAATTATTAGACTTATACTGCTACAAATACAGTATAATGCGGATTAACAGTGTTGCTGGGTTGAGTGTACCGGTTGTGTATTTTTCAAGGTTTGACTGCTTATTGCATGAGAATGTCTAATATGGACCATTATCATTGTTGTGTTGTTGTTGTTGTTTTTATTGTAGATGAAAAATCTCTATGAGGCGTCTAAATAAATCTGTTTTATGAATAAATAAAAAATCTATTCATGTGCTGTATTGCTTCACACTGAGACAATGGCAGTTTATAGCAATATTCATGCACATCAAAGTCATTTTCTCTATCAGTAACTTTTTCAAGGCTTAATCCAAGCAAACCTGCTCATGTCTCCTTTATTGAACACACCTGATTTAGCTAATTAAAGAGTTTATTAAACAGGGCTCCAAGATATATGTCAAATTAAGGAAACACACAAAATGTGCAGTAATGTACCTCACACAGAAAGAAGTGTTGGTAATTGGTACTTAAAACTGTGCTATGTATTTCCAGTAGTAGAGTGCATCATAGGAGAGATATGTATAAATGTGCTCTATGGTCTAGGGTTCATCACAATCTAGCTACAAAACATTGGATGACCATGGCAGTCTTTTCATTAAAGGGGTCATATGGCGCGAATACGTGTTTTTATAAGTTGCCCATGCATGTATTTGACACACGTAAAATTGCAAAAATGATAGTGTGGGAACAAAAGATGCATCTAAAAGCGAATGCTCACCCAGACCTGCCTGAAACGCCACGTGAAACCACACCCCCACAAATTCCCGTCAGTTCGTGGTATGATTTGACTAAGACCACCCAAATGTATACACAAGTAAGGTGGGCGTACCTGTCAGTAGGAACCTGATGTTCCAAATATGGTAAGAGCTGTTACATTTCTGTCACACGCTTGCAGTATTCAACCAATCACTACTCACTGGTTAACTGGCCAATCATAGCACACCTCGCTTTTCAGAGAGATGAGCTTCATAAAAAATCTGCCCGTTTCAGAGAGGCGGGGCAAAGAGGAAATACAAACATGCACGGTATGTGGAAAATACAGCATTTTTTAACCTTAAATCTTGTATACACATTGCATTACATCTAAAACAAACGATAATATTCGTTTTAGCCGTGTCATATGACCCCTTTAAAAAGGCCTTTTTTTCCCAAGGCTACCTACAAAAAATTTAAAGAACTCTCCAACATTCAACATTCAGCACTGACACTATCATGCATTTAGTAAGTCACATGGTTAGTTAACAGTGGTCATGTGAGTAGCCTCTCATGCAATGTTAAACATTTAGTATCATATCAATTAAATCACAACAAAATATTTGAATATTCTCTCATCTGATCCCTCTTTAAGTGTTATTTTCAAAGATTCTCATTTGTTTTATTCATAAAAGATCTAATAATATAGCAAATAGACTGGTAAATTCCAATATTTACACCACATTTACAAATTTATTTATATATATTTACAAAACATTTATTAAAGGTTGTTTCCCTTATAGGAATTCTGCAGCTTGTTCATCGATAATTGAAACTAATCAGTTTATTGATGTACATTCTGGGAAAACATTTTTTTTATAAAATCTTTAATTTCACATCTCATGTAATTTACGGTATATTCTAAAACACCCATGTCCACTTGTTAACATCGTAACGAGTCGGCAATTAAAAATTTGAGTTAGTGAACACAAATCTGCTCATTACGTCATGACATAAAGAATTTAAGTTGTATAGGAATCAAAAAAGTAATAATTTCTAGAAGAGGTGGTAACACAGAGGAAACACTTTAACACGAAGCTTGGGTCTTCTCTTGGGTCTTAAAGTGATAGTTCTCCAAAATAATTAACATTCTGTTATCATTTACTCACCCTCTTGTCATTTCCAACCTTTATGACTTTCTTTGTAGAACACAAAAGAAGATAATTTGAAGAAAGTTGGTCACCGAACAGCACTGGACCCCATTCACTTCTATTGAATGGACACAAAGCCAATGCAAGTGAATGGGGTCCAGTTAATAACATTATTCATTATATCTTCTTTTGTGTTCTGCGGAACGAAGATCATTTTAACGAAGAATATTATCTTTCTTTTTTTTCAATTAAAGTGAATCTTATATACTTTGAGTATGGTTTGGGAGTTTTCCTGGTGGGCCTCTGGCAAATGTGTGCCGGCCCAATCTGGACAAAAAGTCAGAAGCCATAATATTACATCTCTTTTCTATGCATTTGGATAAGTGCGTCGATCATGCGGGCGCTGCCGACAAACGAGCGTGTGCGTGCGCATGCGAATGTACTGCCCTCCCCCTCCCTGGCTGTTATGATTTCTGTGTCCCAGTGGTTTAATGCAGCAGCTCTAACAAGTGCTCGTCAATGTCAAAAGATTGACCAATCAAATTAAATAAAGACCGGTGTTGATAGAATTCCAGCCAATGAAATTACAGATACCACGCAGCATACAGGCTATCTGAAGAAATTTTAGCCAATCAAATTGAAGGAGGTTGAACTTACTGTCGGTAGGCGGGTGCTTAACATGCGTGAACTCCAATGCGGGGATTCAGTTTTAATGATGACTGTGCAGTGAGACGTAAGAAGGCAAACATAACAAAGCCAACGGTCTTACAATAAAAATGTTAAATGGTAAGATACAGAGATGCAAACTTACTTAACTTTTGTGAGTTTTGCTGCTGATACTTCGAAAAATGAAAAATGGTTTATCACATAATTTAAGACGTGTGTACGAGTTAACATGTCTAAAAACACACTGAAACAGATAAGATTACAGCATATGAGGCATAAAATATGACTGCGTGTATATAGTCCATTTTATTAGCATGGAAGAATTCAATACTGCAGACTGTGTAGTTTTTAAAAGCTTATTAAGTTCTTTTTATTAAGCAATATGTACGCTACTTACTTATTAAGCCCAAAGAGTGAATGTTTTCTCTTCTCGATTTATAAATCCTAAACACTAACCTTTTAAGACTATAATGTTTGATTTTGGACTTTATAGCTAATGTAAAACAATATTTGTAAAGTCTAGTCACACCATGTCATGGTCAGTTTAAATACATTATCTTATATTACAATAAATACTTTATATCAAATGTATCAAGTTTGTTGCTTAGATTGTACTGGCCTTTACTGTTTACTGTTTAATGTTTTATTGACTTTGCAAGTTGGCATGAAAGGTCTTAAAAAACATTTTCATTTATGAATTATAGTGCTATAGAATGGTTTGTGCATCAGTGTGTTGTTGTGTTATGTTATGTTGTGAACTGGGTTGTGTGGGCCGCACCTGCTGAAGAAGTCCAGGGCCACTTTTTACTCCTAGTCCGCCCCTGGACATTACGAACTATTCCAGATTAAGGCCAATACATGGCATAATTTAAACGCTGTCTAGAAAAATTTTGTGTATAAAACAGCAATTGATAACCCTGGTTGCTGGGACCCACAACTATGTACCTTTTGTATGTCTTTTTAAATGACAAAAACACAGAAACTCTTTGCTAATGAGCTGGTAAATGTACTCTGTTCAATCTTATACTTTTCATCTGAGAATGGTTTATAATGTTTACTCATAAAACCTTATGTAGACAGAATACAAAAGTCAAGGACAAATTATACAACCAATGGAATCGAGAGAGTGGGGACTTAACTTTCTGTTCCCTTTCCAAATCAAAGATTACTTTCTCAATATAAACAGGCCTACCAGTACTGATGTTGTAGCTTTAGTAAATCTTAAAAATAAAAACATTAAAGGAGTAAATTACCTGAAAATAAAGATTCTGTCCTCACTTAACTGTACCCTTATGTTGTTCAAACCCGTACTTTCTAATGCATAATGCAAAGGTCTTCTGAAATCATACAATGACTTTTTGTTAAGAGCCAGCCGATTAAGATTGTTAAGAGTCCTTTACACAGGAAATGGAAATAAATAAATGTGGGAAACAATGCTTTGCATATAACCACAATTTTTTTAAATAAATGTTTTAGAAATGTTTTAAATACTGTTCTGACTACACATGTTGGTCAGTTGAATGCCACTCTGGTAAATTACCTTCAGATACAGCAAAATATTCGAATTATTCGAATATTCGTGTACTTTTAGTGCAGAGTCTCACACTGCTGAAGACATGTTCCCAACATGATTTGCATGGGATTGAATAATGAGACTGAGTAAATGTCAAACAATTAAAAATAATGAGAACATGATGAGACTTAATAATTTTTAGTCTATAGAGTTTTTGTGACATTGTTGGTTTTAAGAAGTTAACATTGTGCAGAACAGTAGAGCATTTGCTAAGGCGGAGAACAGACTTATTATACATTAAAATAATTATCATCTGGAACATTATTTTTTATTAGAATGAGTTACATTTTCATTCAGGTCTGAATGTTATGGTCCTGCCTATAACCAAAACCAGAGGACACTGCCACACCAGCAGCCCTCTCCACAATCTGCATGCCTCGTTTGATCTCAAGCGAGTCTTTGCATATCTCAAATCACATTCTCATAACTTTCGACCTCAACCTGACTCCTCCTGATACAACACTCATTCTTCCACAGGTCACCTTTTGGCATAAACTACATTCACACTCTCGCCCCGCCACTGTGGTTTCATTCACACTAGCTCCCCCTAAACAGTTCTCATGACTGGATAATAACAGTGCTACTGACATTTTGTTTCACCCTAACATCCTGCTTAGACAGATTTTGCCCACTTATTGTACATCCAAACCAGCCCACGGACCCCCTCCAACGTCTTGCTATCTAATGTTCTCCATGAGCATCGCTTCAGAGCCGCTAAGAAATGGCGCAAATCGAAAGAACCCACTGAGCTTCACACCAACATACTACCACGGGAAAATGTACAATTCTTCTGATTTTCGGACACTTTTTCAAACTTGCCGGTCTCTTCTTTGTCCTTCTCCTCAACCCTTGAATGCCCTTTATTTATGTGTAAATAAATGACTACTATCAGTGGCCACAACACCTACTTTAACCACAAAATACACGCACAAACAAATACTGTAAGCTCCTCAACCTCTGCTGAAGCTTCAAAGATCATACTTTACAATCATCCTACCGCCAACTCGCTTGATCCTATGCTAGGAATCTATGAAATCCATTTTATTTTGTTGTAAATTGAGTTTTATTTTTTTCACAAATCCATTTTTTATATAATGGCAATATATCTGTACACAATTCTTGAATACTACAGTGTTTTTGAACCTCACAAAATTAGAGTAAAAATAGGGCATAATGTATAACTCTGTTAATATAAACCAGTACCTTAACCAGAACAGTTTAATTTTCTTTATTTTTTCTTTTATCAGGCTACTAAAAAAGATAATTATTAATATTTGAAAAGATTTAAAAGATAATATTAAAGAGGTGTGTGAGCTCGCAAGCACGATGTCAGACATTGTAATATTCTCTGGCCCCCTCACTGCTTATCGTGGTGATGAGATTTATAGCAGATTGTCATCACTAAATGGCTGGTTGTCTGAGTGGTGCCTGCAGAATGATATAGTTTTTATAAATAACTGGAAGAGTTTTGAGGGCAGACCTGACCTGTTGAAACGAGATGGTCTCCATCCCTTCTGGGCTAGGGCTTCCCTCCTGTCTAGAAATATGGCACAACGTCTTAATAATGCTAAAGCTTGACTCACTGGGGCCCAGGTCAGGGAGCAGACAGAATGTCTTAACCAACTGTCTACTTGCCATCTCACGTCGCAGACTACACAACATGTACAACATGTAATAATCCCTTCTCCCAAACATCACAAAATAGTGACTGTGTCTGTCCCCCGGATTAGCAAACATAAAATAATGCATAAACCTCTTGAAAGTAACTTAATAAACGTTAAACAAATGAAACATGAACAAAATACAGATAATCAACTGTTACGACTCGGATTGCTAAATATTAGATCTCTCTCTAATAAAGCACTTTTTGTTAACGATATGATAACAGATCATAAAATTGACATGCTCTGTTTGACAGAAACATGGCTAAAACCAGATGATTATATTACTTTAAATGAATCTGTCCCCCAAGATTATTATTATAAACATGAGCCTCGTCTAAAATTTACAATAACTCTTTTAGCATTTCCCAGAAGTCGAACTCTAAATACAATTCTTTTGAAGTCATGGTACTTCATGTTTCAACACCTAATACTAAGGATAAAACATTTTTTAAATTTATTCTAGCCATTGTATATAGGCCTCCAGGGCACCACACAGATTTTATTAAAGAATTTGGTGGGTTCTTATAAGAACTAGTACTGGCCGCAGATAGAGTCGTTGTCGTTGGTGACTTTAACATCCATCTAGATAACGATACAGATGCCTTAGGAATGGCTTTCAAAGACACTCTTAACTCCATGGTGTCATGGCTCTGCTTCATTTAGTCATGTTTTTCTTGGTCCTGTAGCAGAGCCATGACAAAGCCTTTGGTTATGTGTGGAGAGAAACGTCTTGGTTACGGATGTAACCTCGGTTCCCTGATGGAGGGAACGAGACGTTGTGTCGAACCGACAGAATGGGGTTTGTCTTGAGAACCTATCATCTTCTTAAAGTGATAGTTCTCCAAAATAATTAACATTCTGTTATCATTTACTCACCCTCTTGTCATTTCCAACCTTTATGACTTTCTTTGTAGAACACAAAAGAAGATAATTTGAAGAAAGTTGGTCACCGAACAGCACTGGACCCCATTCACTTCTATTGAATGGACACAAAGCCAATGCAAGTGAATGGGGTCCAGTTAATAACATTATTCATTATATCTTCTTTTGTGTTCTGCGGAACGAAGATCATTTTAACGAAGAATATTATCTTTCTTTTTTTTCAATTAAAGTGAATCTTATATACTTTGAGTATGGTTTGGGAGTTTTCCTGGTGGGCCTCTGGCAAATGTGTGCCGGCCCAATCTGGACAAAAAGTCAGAAGCCATAATATTACATCTCTTTTCTATGCATTTGGATAAGTGCGTCGATCATGCGGGCGCTGCCGACAAACGAGCGTGTGCGTGCGCATGCGAATGTACTGCCCTCCCCCTCCCTGGCTGTTATGATTTCTGTGTCCCAGTGGTTTAATGCAGCAGCTCTAACAAGTGCTCGTCAATGTCAAAAGATTGACCAATCAAATTAAATAAAGACCGGCGTTGATAGAATTCCAGCCAATGAAATTACAGATACCACGCAGCATACAGGCTATCTGAAGAAATTTTAGCCAATCAAATTGAAGGAGGTTGAACTTACTGTCGGTAGGCGGGTGCTTAACATGCGTGAACTCCAATGCGGGGATTCAGTTTTAATGATGACTGTGCAGTGAGACGTAAGAAGGCAAACATAACAAAGCCAACGGTCTTACAATAAAAATGTTAAATGGTAAGATACAGAGATGCAAACTTACTTAACTTTTGTGAGTTTTGCTGCTGATACTTCGAAAAATGAAAAATGGTTTATCACATAATTTAAGACGTGTGTACGAGTTAACATGTCTAAAAACACACTGAAACAGATAAGATTACAGCATATGAGGCATAAAATATGACTGCGTGTATATAGTCCATTTTATTAGCATGGAAGAATTCAATACTGCAGACTGTGTAGTTTTTAAAAGCTTATTAAGTTCTTTTTATTAAGCAATATGTACGCTACTTACTTATTAAGCCCAAAGAGTGAATGTTTTCTCTTCTCGATTTATAAATCCTAAACACTAACCTTTTAAGACTATAATGTTTGATTTTGGACTTTATAGCTAATGTAAAACAATATTTGTAAAGTCTAGTCACACCATGTCATGGTCAGTTTAAATACATTATCTTATATTACAATAAATACTTTATATCAAATGTATCAAGTTTGTTGCTTAGATTGTACTGGCCTTTACTGTTTACTGTTTAATGTTTTATTGACTTTGCAAGTTGGCATGAAAGGTCTTAAAAAACACATTTTCATTTATGAATTATAGTGCTATAGAATGGTTTGTGCATCAGTGTGTTGTTGTGTTATGTTATGTTGTGAACTGGGTTGTGTGGGCCGCACCTGCTGAAGAAGTCCAGGGCCACTTTTTACTCCTAGTCCGCCCCTGGACATTACGAACTATTCCAGATTAAGGCCAATACATGGCATAATTTAAACGCTGTCTAGAAAAATTTTGTGTATAAAACAGCAATTGATAACCCTGGTTGCTGGGACCCACAACTATGTACCTTTTGTATGTCTTTTTAAATGACAAAAACACAGAAACTCTTTGCTAATGAGCTGGTAAATGTACTCTGTTCAATCTTATACTTTTCATCTGAGAATGGTTTATAATGTTTACTCATAAAACCTTATGTAGACAGAATACAAAAGTCAAGGACAAATTATACAACCAATGGAATCGAGAGAGTGGGGACTTAACTTTCTGTTCCCTTTCCAAATCAAAGATTACTTTCTCAATATAAACAGGCCTACCAGTACTGATGTTGTAGCTTTAGTAAATCTTAAAAATAAAAACATTAAAGGAGTAAATTACCTGAAAATAAAGATTCTGTCCTCACTTAACTGTACCCTTATGTTGTTCAAACCCGTACTTTCTAATGCATAATGCAAAGGTCTTCTGAAATCATACAATGACTTTTTGTTAAGAGCCAGCCGATTAAGATTGTTAAGAGTCCTTTACACAGGAAATGGAAATAAATAAATGTGGGAAACAATGCTTTGCATATAACCACAATTTTTTTAAATAAATGTTTTAGAAATGTTTTAAATACTGTTCTGACTACACATGTTGGTCAGTTGAATGCCACTCTGGTAAATTACCTTCAGATACAGCAAAATATTCGAATTATTCGAATATTCGTGTACTTTTAGTGCAGAGTCTCACACTGCTGAAGACATGTTCCCAACATGATTTGCATGGGATTGAATAATGAGACTGAGTAAATGTCAAACAATTAAAAATAATGAGAACATGATGAGACTTAATAATTTTTAGTCTATAGAGTTTTTGTGACATTGTTGGTTTTAAGAAGTTAACATTGTGCAGAACAGTAGAGCATTTGCTAAGGCGGAGAACAGACTTATTATACATTAAAATAATTATCATCTGGAACATTATTTTTTATTAGAATGAGTTACATTTTCATTCAGGTCTGAATGTTATGGTCCTGCCTACAACCAAAACCAGAGGACACTGCCACACCAGCAGCCCTCTCCACAATCTGCATGCCTCGTTTGATCTCAAGCGAGTCTTTGCATATCTCAAATCACATTCTCATAACTTTCGACCTCAACCTGACTCCTCCTGATACAACACTCATTCTTCCACAGGTCACCTTTTGGCATAAACTACATTCACACTCTCGCCCCGCCACTGTGGTTTCATTCACACTAGCTCCCCCTAAACAGTTCTCATGACTGGATAATAACAGTGCTACTGACATTTTGTTTCACCCTAACATCCTGCTTAGACAGATTTTGCCCACTTATTGTACATCCAAACCAGCCCACGGACCCCCTCCAACGTCTTGCTATCTAATGTTCTCCATGAGCATCGCTTCAGAGCCGCTAAGAAATGGCGCAAATCGAAAGAACCCACTGAGCTTCACACCAACATACTACCACGGGAAAATGTACAATTCTTCTGATTTTCGGACACTTTTTCAAACTTGCCGGTCTCTTCTTTGTCCTTCTCCTCAACCCTTGAATGCCCTTTATTTATGTGTAAATAAATGACTACTATCAGTGGCCACAACACCTACTTTAACCACAAAATACACGCACAAACAAATACTGTAAGCTCCTCAACCTCTGCTGAAGCTTCAAAGATCATACTTTACAATCATCCTACCGCCAACTCGCTTGATCCTATGCTAGGAATCTATGAAATCCATTTTATTTTGTTGTAAATTGAGTTTTATTTTTTTCACAAATCCATTTTTTATATAATGGCAATATACTGTATCTGTACACAATTCTTGAATACTACAGTGTTTTTGAACCTCACAAAATTAGAGTAAAAATAGGGCATAATGTATAACTCTGTTAATATAAACCAGTACCTTAACCAGAACAGTTTAATTTTCTTTATTTTTTCTTTTATCAGGCTACTAAAAAAGATAATTATTAATATTTGAAAAGATTTAAAAGATAATATTAAAGAGGTGTGTGAGCTCGCAAGCACGATGTCAGACATTGTAATATTCTCTGGCCCCCTCACTGCTTATCGTGGTGATGAGATTTATAGCAGATTGTCATCACTAAATGGCTGGTTGTCTGAGTGGTGCCTGCAGAATGATATAGTTTTTATAAATAACTGGAAGAGTTTTGAGGGCAGACCTGACCTGTTGAAACGAGATGGTCTCCATCCCTTCTGGGCTAGGGCTTCCCTCCTGTCTAGAAATATGGCACAACGTCTTAATAATGCTAAAGCTTGACTCACTGGGGCCCAGGTCAGGGAGCAGACAGAATGTCTTAACCAACTGTCTACTTGCCATCTCACGTCGCAGACTACACAACATGTACAACATGTAATAATCCCTTCTCCCAAACATCACAAAATAGTGACTGTGTCTGTCCCCCGGATTAGCAAACATAAAATAATGCATAAACCTCTTGAAAGTAACTTAATAAACGTTAAACAAATGAAACATGAACAAAATACAGATAATCAACTGTTACGACTCGGATTGCTAAATATTAGATCTCTCTCTAATAAAGCACTTTTTGTTAACGATATGATAACAGATCATAAAATAGACATGCTCTGTTTGACAGAAACATGGCTAAAACCAGATGATTATATTACTTTAAATGAATCTGTCCCCCAAGATTATTATTATAAACACGAGCCTCGTCTAAAAGGCAGAGGGGGAGGTGTCGCAGCACTTTACAATAACTCTCTTAGCATTTCCCAGAAGTCGAACTCTAAATATAATTCTTTTGAAGTCATGGTTCTTCATGTTTCAACACCTAATACTAAAGATAAAACACTTTTTAAATTGATTCTAGCTATTGTATATAGGCCTCCAGGGCACCACACAGATTTTATTAAAGAATTTGGTGGGTTCTTATCAGAACTAGTACTGGCCGCAGATAGACTCCTTGTCGTTGGTGACTTTAACATCCACGTAGATAACGTTACAGATGCCTTAGGAATGGCTTTCAAAGACACTCTTAACTCCATGGGCATTAGTCAACATGTGTCAGGACCCACTCACCTTCGTAATCATACTTTAGATTTAATACTGTCTTACGGTATAAATGTGGACGACGTTAAAATCCTTCAGCAGAGTGAAGACATTTCGGATCATTATCTGGTATTATGTTTGCTTCACTGGCCTACGGCTGCAAATAAAACTCATTGTTACAAATATGGTAGAACAATAACTTCAACTACCAAAGATGCGTTTCTCGATAATCTGCCCGAATTGTCTCAAATCATGAGAAATAACGTTGAAGATCTTGACATTACCACTGAAAATTTTAATTCCACCTTCTCGGTAACGCTAGACAAAGTTGCTCCACTACGTTTAAAGAAGATTAAAAATGGCAGCCCCACACCGTGGTATAATGAACACACTCAGGCTCTAAAGAAAGCGGCCCGAAAAATGGAGCGCAACTTTAAGAAAACTAAATTAGAGGTATTTCGTACAGCATGGAAGGATAGTATTCGAAAATACAGGAAAGCCCTAATAACTTCTAGATCCGCCTACTTTTCATCACTAATAGAAGAAAACCAGCACAACCCTAGGTTTTTATTTAACACGGTGGCTAAATTAACAAAAAATAAATCGTCAGTGACTTCTGATCCTGTATATCAGCATAGCAGTGATGAATTTATGAACTACTTCACATATAAAATCCAAGATATTAGAGAAAAAATTATAACAATGCAATCAGAAGTGAAACCCGCTGAACAAACTAACTACAGCGCCCTTAAGGAGAAAATGCAATTATTTTATACCGTAGATCAAGATGAGCTGTCTAAAATTATTAGATCATCTAAATCAACAACATGCATACTAGACCCTATACCTACAAATCTACTGAAAGAGATGCTCCCAGAAATTATAGATCCTCTTCTTGGTATTATTAACTCATCTCTGACATTAGGACATGTGCCTAAAGCATATAAGGTGGCTGTTATAAGGCCCCTTGTCAAAAAACCCCAACTCGACCCTAGAGAACTAAGGAACTACAGGCCTATATCGAATCTACCTTTCATATCTAAAGTTCTGGAAAAAGTAGTTTCAACTCAATTATGCTCCTTCCTCCAAAGGAATGACATCAATGAAGAATTCCAGTCTGGATTTAGAGCATGTCACAGTACAGAGACTGCTTTGATCAGAGTTACAAATGATCTGCTATTGGCGTCTGACCGAGGTTGTATCTCGTTATTGGTGCTGCTAGACCTTAGTGCTGCATTCGATACCATTGACCACAGCACACTCCTACATAGACTCGAAAATTATGT
>NC_079904.1:18255441-18282810 GCF_024868665.1 Triplophysa rosa
GGAACTACAGGCCTATATCGAATCTACCTTTCATATCTAAAGTTCTGGAAAAAGTAGTTTCAACTCAATTATGCTCCTTCCTCCAAAGGAATGACATCAATGAAGAATTCCAGTCTGGATTTAGAGCATGTCACAGTACAGAGACTGCTTTGATCAGAGTTACAAATGATCTGCTATTGGCGTCTGACCGAGGTTGTATCTCGTTATTGGTGCTGCTAGACCTTAGTGCTGCATTCGATACCATTGACCACAGCACACTCCTACATAGACTCGAAAATTATGTCGGCATTAAGGGAATAGCTTTGAAATGGTTTAAATCTTATTTATCCGACCGTTTTCAATTTGTAGCAATAAACAATGAGGTGTCACGCAAATCGCAAGTCCAGTACGGTGTACCACAGGGCTCAGTCTTAGGGCCTCTGCTCTTCGCATTATGCATGCTACCTCTAGGAGATATAATAAAGCGACACGGAGTTAGCTTTCACTGTTATGCTGATGATACTCAACTTTATATTTCTTCGAAGCCTCATGAATAATGGAATGCATAGGTGATATAAAAAACTGGATGAGTAACAACTTTTTATTACAGAACTCGGACAAAACAGAAGTGTTACTTATTGGACCAAAAACGGCCATACGTAACAACCAAGAATACTGCTTAACTATTGACGGATGTTCCCTAAAACCCTCGTCGTCAGCTAAGAATCTTGGCGTTCTATTTGATAGTAATATGTCATTTGAGAGCCACGTCGCCAACACCTGTAAAATTGTTTTTTTCCATCTTAAAAATATATCTAAACTACGTCATATGCTGTCAATATCAGATGCAGAGAATTTAATTCATGCATTCATGACATCAAGACTAGACTACTGTAATGCACTGTTAGGTGGTTGCCCTGCAGGCTTGTTACAAAAACTCCAACTGGTCCAAAACGCGGCAGCTCGAGTTCTTACACGTACAAAAAAGTATGAACATATTAGCCCGGTTCTGTCAACCTTGCACTGGTTACCTATAAAGCATCGCATTCACTTTAAAGTCTTGCTTATTACCTATAAAGCCCAACATGGTTTAGCTTCTCAGTACTTGAGGGAACTCCTCTTGTATTACAGTCCTTCACGTGCATTACGCTCTCAGGCGTCCTGTCAGTTGGTAATACCTAGAATTTCAAAATCAAGTGCAGGTGGTGGATCCCTTTTCTATCTAGCGCCTAAACTTTGGAATAGGCTACCCTGCAATCCGGGATGCAGACACACTCTGTCAGTTTAAATCTAGACTAAAGTCGCATCTTTTTAATCTTGCATACACTACGCTTCCATAATATAAATCCTCTGAGGGTTTAGGCTGCATTAGTTAGATCAACCGAAACCAGGAACACAACTGATGTACTTGTTGCATCAAAGAGTGCAGAACAGTACTCTACTCTCAGCCAGTCTTGTCTCATTGTTCCAAGGTTACCACTGCGAGCAGGATGCAGTTCATGCCCAGACCTGATGGTAGAGCGGAGAATGGGAAGCTGCGCCCTGACAAGAGCTGAGATGATAGAGCTGGATAAAGAAGGATGCGGTGACTTGACACGTCTTCACTACAAAACTTCAAATGCTATTAGATTATTAATGATAATCTTAAATCTATAATTTACCTTATTATTAAGTTTATTTATTTTTATTTAGCCTTGTTGTGAAAGCACTGTCGAGCTTTCTGGAACTGGAATCCCCGGGTTGGGCCTGGGTTCTCCTGAGTTTTTTTTCTCGATTGGAGTTTTGGGTTCCTCGCCACCGTTTGCATACTGTTTTGCACTATTTGCCTGGCCGGGGGACTGGTTTAGAATTTTAAAATTTTACATAATTAATATTGCATATAGGAATTTATAGTCTGTTGTAGCGGTTTTAGCTAACGTTATTATATTGATGAGCAAAGCTCACCAAATATGGTTCTCCACCAGATCTTGAGTTATTTAAAACATCAATTTCAGTCAAGGAACTAGTTTAGCTCAAAGGAAAATACGTATAATAATCGTGATCAAATATACATATTTTATGGTCTCTGATTAGTAATATAAAGCATAACAATACTTGTATGCATTCGTCCAGCAAATGCCTCAATGATATTATATACTTTACGTTATCTCATGGCCATAAGTAACGTGACTTTACCAAACAGGATTTAGAGCAAAGGTAGCGTAAATCGAAACACAGTAAAAGGGACCAAGTTTGTGAGAGCGTGAATACAGAAAACCCATCACAAATGAATATATATGGTTGTTTATTAAACTCTACTCTACATGGTAAACAAAACAATGACGATCGCATAAAACAAACAAATACATGAAACACAAATGCGCTAGGAAGCGCTGAGAGAGAAAGAGAGAGAGAGAGAGAGAGGGAGAGAGAGGGCATGGCAGCTATTTCTGAACACCAATAAAAATCATCTTTAACAAAGAGGCACAGACTTAACGCAGCTATTCTATAAATAGAAACGGATACTTGCAAGCTCTGTGCTGGACCGATATCCGTATGCGCGTGTAGAGATGGAATTGTTAAAAAGGTTTCAGAAAGGTAGTACTGCAGAAAATTGCGGGCCTCGTGATCGGCCCGCATGGCTTAACCACGTGGCAGTAGAAGTCCATTGTTCCATCCTTTTCCCCAGGGGGGAGGGCAGTCTCCGAAGAGACGAGAGGAAGAGTCAAAGCCGGAAGAGAAGAGAAGCAAGGTTTTCAGAGCAGGCTCAATATTTAAACTCATGAGAGGGCAGGCCCACCTGAGTTTGAATCGACCAATCAGAGTTGAGCAGGGAAGAGGTTCTTTGTCCACTCAACAGCTAATTTGCATCTTTATGACCTCCTGGCAACTTTACAAAATATCATTCCCAATTATAACATAATGAAAAGAAAGTGTTCTATGGTCACACAATGTATATAAACGAGGAATTGTAAAGACAAACATTTATATATCAAATATGCTAAGGTTTGAAGTGCATCAAGACAAGACATTCATTCGGAGGTACGAATACGAACAAAGCCTGAATTAACTTGCCTATTTAACAATTATAGATTATTTAAAAATGGCAAGAGTGACGACATATAACCTAGATATTTAGATATATTTATAGAAAAGGACAATTGAATCACAAGTTCCTATTTGTCAGAGAAGTTTCTCTGGTTAGCAGACAGAGAGACTTCTCCCCTCTGCTTTGAAGCTTAGGGTCGTAAAATATCCAACAGAGAAACAAAATGTTATCAAATCTCTCAGTGAGAGGTCAAAACCCAAACTCAGACCCCTGGAGCTAGGTTTTGACTCTGGTCTTTTGATGATGGTATCAAGAAGGGGGTTAATGGCTCTTCTTTCAATGACTCCGACCATTTGGCTTATGCTAAATACTCTACACTGTTTAATATTTGACCTGTGTTTCTCTCTCCTTTATCTTCAATGTGTGCTTTCACTGTGCATGTGTGCGTGCTTGTCTGTGTTTTCACCTTTCTCTTGTTTTTACAGGTATAACTTTAATTGTTTTGCTTATAGTCAATATGTCTTATGTACAGCTGCTTTGTAACAATGAAATTTGTAAAAAGCGCTATATAAATAAAGTTGAGATGAGAGTTGAGATAAAAGTTTAGTAATTGTTTAAGTAATTTTACTAGAACATTTACTACAATTTATGGAAGTATACTCCAGTGGGTATTGTAGGGTCTGGTCAGATCAAAGTTTAACAGCCGGGATCATGAGACCGTAAAACACAGTAACCTCTCAGCAGGGCTTCTACCAGGCACCAACGAGTCTGGTCCAACTGCCCTATCTCAACACCTTCATCACTGACCAGGACAGATTCCAATACTCTACCCTGGACTTAAAAGGGGGTTCTTGGGGGAGGACAGGACTGTTCACCAAAGTGAGAAAAGCCATGTGGCCCCCAGGGACTGAGAGCCTCAAATTCTTCCAAAAGAATGTCTCTTTCTCTTTCCTTAGCCACAAAAGATTGGTTTAAAGTTTATATACAACCACCCCACAGTGTATGCTTGTCCCCATGTTATTCTCCTTCACCTATAACCTCAAAGGCATGTGTGCTTAGTGGTATTCTGTGTATATTTACATTCTTGTACAAACTACACGTCAATGTAATTATAACCCTTTCATGTTTCATATCTAAATGTTTCCCTCTTCATTTCTTAGAATATGGTGTATAGCACTGTAATGTATTTTATACCATACTCATTTTATTTTATTCAGACTATTCCTGCTCCAAACTCCCAGGTGACCATAAATGCAAATGAGTTAGTGTGCCGGACAAAGAAACATGTTTTCACGCCCAAAAGCGTCTCATCACATTGGATCGCCCACCTTGGAGGGGCGTGACGCTCCCAGGTTAAAAACATCTTTGCACGAAGGAAAGCTCGCCCGTGTTTCGGTCACCCCCTCGAGACCTGTCTCTCTCCTCGGAGACAGCTTCTTCCGGCAGTTTACTTCGGCTAAGTCCGTTCTACCTTCGTCAGCCAATCCGGTTCTAAGAAAGAATCCGACGGACTCACCCGCTCGCTTTGAACTCATCAGGACTCTGAAACCTTTTTGCACGCGCACCATGAACTTGTCCCAGCACAACCAGGAAGCCAATGCAAGTATCTGATCTATTTCTAAATAGCTGCGCTTAAGCTTTGCCCCTTTTAAATAAGGAGATTGTCCTTGATGGTTTATGCAGATGCGAATAGCTGATTTAATACTGCCACTCTTTGCTTTGTCTATTTCTTTCATTCTTTACTGCTTTTACGTTTTATGTTTGTTTGTTAGTGTTTGGTCTTTGTTAGTTAGTTGGTTTTATTTCCCCTTTAGTGTAGTAAATAAAATCGCATTTGTATGCACGCTTGAATCGTTTCTGTGTTTATTTATCACATATCAACGTCACTTAAACTGCGTGATTTCGTTAAGATTTCTGAAGTGGTACTGTACTACAGTAAGAATATTGTTTTTCCAAGGCCAGGGAAGTAATATTTCTTAGAGTTGATATACGATCTGCTGATCATTCGCTGGACGAGTATATTTAGTCTGTCGCTATTATTAATTCTGCTGCATCAGGTAAAGTGTATAAAATAGTTGATGGTTTATCACCATTAATTATACATATGTAACTGTGGTTAAACTCATAGTTTCCCCGAAATACACTACAGTATGTCACAATTTGTTATTGCAAAGACTTTTTCAGTGTAATAATAATAATAAAACAGTGAAATGTATCAGAAAAAATGTAGCTAACAAATATTTTTGCCTACCTTGAAGAATACAGAAGGTGGACAAATTCTTTAATTATGTTTTGAATGATTATGTTGTCTAAATCAGGGCCAGGTACAGGTACAGGAGTCCAGGCCAGTCTCTGTGATCGTTGTCCACCTGACAGTTTCTGACCTGACAATGTCCAGTGCATCACAAAATTGTGTCTCCACAATGCTTCACCAGTTTCAAATTAGTCTCAATATCGTTTTAGTTCGGATACTACATTGTTATACACAGCCCGATTCACATGTGAAAAAAAATGCCATCATAATGACATTGACCTCTCAGAACCCTTTGAGTCCTGAAAATTTACCGGTGTGAGTTTGGTCATACTGTAGATGCCAAATAACCAAAAATATAGAAATAACCAAACTGTGTCAGAATATAACTTTTTTCAAATTCAAAACTGGCAAGCTTAAAGGTGGGATAACATGCTATGTCATGCATTCTGACATCTTTACACTGTTGAACGTGCTGGCTTCTCATGCTTGACATGGTCAACTTGTTAAAATACGAATTGGACGTATGACGTAGTATTTCTGTGCCTGATACACTCCCCCAGCACTCCAACTTGTTTCGGAAAGTTTTTTATAAGTCTGGATCCCTGTTTCGTAACAGGGATCCAATTCCTTTTATTTGGCAATTCTCCCGGAAAAGCATGGCAAGGCGAAAAAAAGAGCCCGCTCACGCGCCAACCGACGAGCGAAACCCGCTTACCTGCAACTCGTTACTGTTGCGATAGTGAAGTTTAGGTGTTTCTGTTTGTTCAAGGCATTTCAGTGATGGATATTATATAAACGGTGGATTTGGAGATCTTTTGAAACTGATAGATGGCGTGGTCCCAGTGCTAAAAGATGCCGGACATGAACTGCATGCGGTAAGTCAAACTAAGGCCCTGTCCACACGAACATGGGTATTTTCGAAACTGCAGCTTTTTCTATGCGGTTTGGCTGTTCATCCACACGCAAACGCAATACCCGGTAACTGAAACTAAACTTTTTTGAAAACTCTGGCCAGGGTGAAGGTTTTTAGAAACTCCGGTTTCAGTGTTGTAGTGTAGATGGTGAAACCGGAGATTTGGCGTATGATGTTGGAATGCGTGCCGCTATCTCCGTTGTTCGACATCAGATTCCAGGCTTCTGATTGGCCAACACGGCTTTATGGTTAGGGTTATATCGCCACTTGTTGGTTTGGCATGCTTCTGACAGCGCTTTGTATCATGTCTTTGCATTTTTGTGTGGACGCGGGGGTTTTTTTAAACGAAGAAGGAAAAACTCAGTTTATAAAAATACCCGTGTACGTGTGGACTAGGCCTTGTCTTTGTTGGCAATTGTCGTGTATGTGCATAACGTAAAAAACATGATGGGATTGATGCAATGATTTGTTGTGTGGGTCTAGGACACTCCCCTCACGCTACCCCAACCATGTCAGGCCCTTCCCGTCCTGCCCCCCCCACACCTCCCGAGAAGGCGAGCCCCAGCCCCTCCTAGATTTCCTCCCCCCGTCCCAACCATGCCTAATGTCCCCAAGGGCTTCGGGCTTCCTATTCCACCCCCCCCCCAGTAGCCCTAGTTCTCTCTGTCCCGTGCCGGTTCGACATACCAAATGTTCGTGTCTAGTCCCCGTGCTAATTACCTTGTTGCCGCCTTGCCTTGCCTTGCCTTGCCATGCCTTGCCATGCCTTGCCCTGTCGTGTTTGTGGACTTACTATTTGTATTATTTTGGACTTTGTTTATTTTTCCCCCTCGTGGGAAGTATTTGTTTTGAGTTCCTGTTTTAATAAAGTTTTTGTGTTGCACCTTGGCTGTCTGCATTTGGGTTCTTCTGCCTCATTCCTAACAACATTTTTTGAAACATCTGCAATAATACCATGTATCTAATAATATGTGTGTTGTTTGTGCTCGGATGTATTTTTAATAAAGTTTCTTTGCTATCTTGGAAAATCATACGTTTTTTTCTATTTATGTAGGAGTGAAAATTCTGTTTCTTTATTCAAAAAGCATTGCTACACTAATAAATGATAGCTTGGGCTGATATATTTGTATTAATAACTTTGATATTTTAGGTTAAATTCTGAATTTCATAAAGAAATATTAGATAAATATAATGCAGTGGAAGATATAATAGGGTACTTATAGGTCACATAACAAGAAATTACAGAAATTTAAAAACATAAACACCATTTATGGAATGAATGGAATTTCATTTTTAGCTGATTATTTTATTTTTCTATAATCAATACATTAAAGGCATAAGTACATAGAAGTTTAGTGATTTAAAAAGCAACTACCATAGGTGTCAATCTAAAGTTTAATAAAAATGTTAAAAAACTAGTATAGATTTGTTACTAGTGCATATTAACATACAAAATAAGATACAAAAAAAACCCCTAAAAAACAATCAACTTAAACCATTGGCAGATAGGGGGTAGTGTTTAGAAAACTTGCTTAAAAACAGTTTATTTCTGTGATTCCCTTTAGTGTCACTTGGGGCACAGGAATTACACATTTCACCTTTAACAGATGCAACTGATTGCCTATAAAGTTTAATTAAATACAGAGATGATTTATCTGCTTTGGCCAGATACCGGCAATAGCTTGGATACATTCTCATTAAGGCCCCTTAGATGAAACTGCTTACAAACATTGTGTCAGTTCATACAAGAATCAAAAATAAGTTTATAAACTTTTAAATATGATTTTTTCTCTTCGATTCTAATGCCTGCATTGTTTGTTTGTATGAGGAGTGTGGTATTTTCCACAAGTTCCACAGTGTTCACAAACTGTGTCTCATTTTGATAAAATTTTATCTTTCCAATCACCTCATCTGATGGTTGTCCCAACAGACGGATTGAATTAATTATATTAGCAACATTTTCTCCTTTTTTATGGATCTCGCCGTGGATTAAATATTTCCCACTTCTGGATGCTGTGTAGTTTCCTGTGTAGTGCCTGTGTTCTTCTTTTGTGTCAATTTCTGTGAAGCAAAACAAAAAACATGTTTCTATGGTTAGCATGTGTTAATCAATCCATAATATGAAAACAATCATATGCAAAATATAACAGACATATGGCATATAAATAAAAAGTATATAATCAAAAAAACATACCAGTAAATGTGACAATTATGGGGCATGCCAGACAGATAAATTGAGAATCCTGTAAAAAAATCACTTCTGTGGTAAACGATTCTAACAAGCACACATCTACATAGTCAATCTACACTGATGTCTCTGACCCTTTAGTTTGGTGTAAGGCATAAGGTTTGTGCAAATGGTTTGGATCAATACTTGAAAAAGCAATTTGAAAATAATCTTAATTTAAGATTAAAGACTAGAAAAGAGTTTACCTTGAAAAACATCATTACCTTTTTTGGTAAATTGATCCAAATAATGCATCCGATCAGTCCCATCACCAGCATAATAATCACAGCCTCAAAAACCTTGGAGGAGAATTTATGCTTGCGGTTGTCCTCAGGAATCCTCAAAGATTCTTCTGAGTCCTGAACATCACAGATGAAGGGAGCTGTTGCCATCCTGAATGAATGAGTGAGATGCCTAATGAGCATATCTTCCCATTGGCTTTGTTCCTTATATGCCAGAGGTCTGCCCACTCACTAAACAGAGTTCCCTTACTGAAACCAGACAAAGCCTGCTATGGCATTCCTCCAATAAACCGTGTGAGAGAGAGAGAGAGAGAGAGAGAGAGAGAGAGAGAGAGAGAGAGTAAGAAGACTGGGATTACCCATACACCCACGCATGCTGGCAGGCATGTGCATGTACAGAGGAATTGTCATGTGTAGGAACTCCACACTTGTGCTCAAATCTCTCCAGCATGGAAGAAAACCTCTTTAATGACACTATAAAAGATGATAACTGTCCAGTTGCACACCTTTAGACTCACATTGGTTTTAGAACTTTGTTGTAAACCATGTTATCTTATTAAGTAAAGAACACTGCAGCAATTATTTGTTTGGGGCATACAGTGGGGTCTGAGACAACTTGTATTATTTTTATTATTAAACTTACCATAACAATTTGATAGAAAACAGGCAATTTCATGAAAATGTCAACCTTAAGACGAAAAAATCAAGTTATTGCCAAAGGTTTTCACCATATACTGATAGGTCAAATGTCAGTATTTGGTGGTTGAAATACCCATGTTAAGTGTCCTTTTAAACATTTTTTTTGTTTTCAAAGCAGTTTTCCATAGTCATGTAAGTGAATTGTCACATCCATAATGGAATTGTCACATCCATAACGGTCCATATTCCTCCTAAATGGGCACATGGAAATTAAAATATTAATCTATGAAGACCCTTCTTCATTTGTTGGCTATAATTGCTTCTGGTTTGTACCTTTTAATTCACAGACATAGTACAAAGTATGTTGTCTCTCAAAAATGTACGTCCTTTTTTGTGACATCCCTAACGCATCGTTTAATATAGAAAACTTGTGCTGATGTTTTTCTGATGCTTCTGACGTTTGGTATAAAGTGACCTAAGGATAGTCCTAAATCCAAAAAATTCCTGATATATTTTGTTTCTGAATTTTGTTTTAGAAATTCTAATGAATCCCATATTTTGAATGAGCTCTGCTGTTAAAATATTAATCTTATTGCAGGCTGCAATTCCTGAACTGCAGCTATTAGTTTGTCACTTCCCAGAACTTGTTCTCCACGTAATGGAGATGCCTACAACAGAAAAGAGAAGTTCTGACCTAGTGCTGAAAGTGCTGCGTGTATGGCCAGTGTAAACACAAAGACCACCAAGCATGAGTATAGAGACATTTCAGGAGCAGATTCAAGGCAGAGTGTAGCGATATTTCTGTGGATCAGGATGGATGCATACAGCTGTCATTTATATTTTTTAAAGAAAACAAACATAACCACAAACACAGGATGTGTACACATGCGGTCTAAGTTTAGGGCAGTGAAAAAATCTAGGTTTACTGGAAGGGTAGTGAATGGCAAAAGAGAAGTTTTGTTTCATAAACTGTAACCTTACAAAAGATGAAATGAGAGACGAAACAATTATTTTCCACAAACACAAGTCAACATTAGTTTAAATCTTTTCTTGCCCAAGCACTGTGACCACAGAGCTTCTGCCTTCCCATAAGATAAGGACATCACATGAGCATCACAATAGGGAAGTTGCCTAAAAACAAATACAAAAAGAAAGAAGTCTTTCCCAGGGGATGGCACATAGTCAGAAACAAATGAATAGTACAATGCAATGTAAGTCGCTTTGGATAAAAGCGTCTGCCAAATGGATAAATGTAAATGTAAATGTAAGTTTTATATTCATGTTTCAGGTTCCCTGGACAATTCTGCATATCAGCATTATTCTCGCAAATAGGAGAACATTTTTTTTGTGTTCAAAATAGCTTATACTGCGCAAGTCCATTTGAAAGAAAATGTATGTGCAGTACAAACAAAAATTTTCTTTCCCGAATTACAATGCATCATGAAATAGTAGAAATATGTGAATAATGCAGGTTAGTAGACAATTTATTTGGGATGCGAACTGTATTTTTGGTTGCAAAATATTGCATCATGCATAACAAACTATGTAGGTTGCACTGCAGGAATTTTACAGTGTTCTATTTTATTCAGGTTTTTTTTACTTTACAACTGTTTTTCCTTAACATTTACGGTATTAAGACCAATTTTATAGGCTTGTTTACTATATTGCATGTTATATTTTAATAGCATCTATAGCTAAAGAGAGAGAGGTTGGGGGAGGGGAGGGGAGAGAAACTGAGAGTTTTCAGTGAGAGAGCTCAGGAGACCAAAATAGCATTTCATGACTAGGGGAATTCTCTTTTGCAGTAACAGTTGCATCATGCTGTAGTGAAACCCTTTTTTACAGCTAGAGAGCTGTTTCATCATCACTGACTCAATTGTAAAAGTGTTTCCTCATTAGCCAGTTGCCAAACAAGCGTCTCGGCCAAAACTGTTTGGGCACGCCCAGAGAAACACCCACACACTATACATGCCTCCTACTCAAGACACATGCTACACATGCGTTTACAAACATCAGCCCATTCATTACTGTGCAAACACAGCCAGCTCTCTAATGCTGTTCATGAGACGTGTCTTTTATTTGTAATGTACGAATAACAACAACTTTCTCGTACAGAAAACCAGTTTAAGACTTTGATCCTTTTGGATCCTTTTCGAAGATTATACTTTGATCCTTTGTGGTTTTGTGATTGCAATGTAAAGACTGTAAAGTTATCATTGTGTTATGATAACTTTATTATATTAAATATTGTATTGTTAATTCAATTAATATGAATAACATCAAAAGCAAAAGTGGTGAAAACCGTACACACGTGTACAATAACACAAATAATAAATGTTTTTATAAGAGTGCGCTTTGAAGATTTCGTGGCCTTAGAATTATAAGGTTCTATCTGCGTTCTGAGCAGTTTTGAGATACTGCATCTCATATAGCAAAATGATATGAGGAACAAATCTCTTTCACACATGAAAAAGTGATGAGATGAGTGGCCAAGTATGGTGTTTCATACTCGGAATTTGTGCTCTGCATTTAACTCATCCAAGTGCACATACAAAGCAGTGAGAGTAACACACACGCACTGTGAACACATACCCAAAGCAGTGGGAAGCCATTGCGGCGGCATCCAGAAGAGGCACGCTATGGAGACCACATTCCACCGCACGGTGGGGAAATCTGTGTAGATGCCAGCATGGTCTCACCAATGGGAAGAACTCATGGGAAGAAGGCATGCGGCCCACTCTAAGGGTGTGCTTGTAGGTCCCTTACCCTCTTGACCGAAGTGAGCACCATCAGGAGAGCCGTCTTCATCGCAAGGTGAGGAAAATCGGATTCCCCGAGGGGCTTGAACGGGGGCCTTCGGAGGCCCTCAAGGACCACGTTAAGGTCCCCAGAGGGTATGCGGCGCGGTTGAGGTGGATACCACCTCCTAGCGCCCCTGAGGAACCTGATGACCAGATCATGCCGTCCGAGTGGCTTACCACTGACGGGATCGTGATGAGCGGCGATAGCGGCTACACACACTTTCAGCGGTCTTCAAGTCTCTCTTGGAGGAAGGACAGCACTACTCCGATCGCACATCTCTGCAGGTCTTCTCCTCGAGAAGCACACCAGGATGAGAAGAGGCACCACTTAAAGGCGTATAGATGCCTAGTGGTTGGGGCCCTAGCCTGAGAGATAGTCTCAGCGACCGCAGGTGGCAGGCCACTCAGGATCTCCTCGTCCCCTCCAGGAGCCAGACGTGGAGGTTCCAGAGGTCTGGTCTCGGGTGCCATACCATGCCCTCCCCCTGAGAGAGAAGGTCCTTCATCAGGGGAATCGGCCAGGGGGGAGTTGATGTCAGAGCCACTAGGACTGAGAACCAAGTCTGGTTGGGCCAGTAGGGTGCAACTAACAGCACTTGATGCTCCTCTTCCCTGACCTTGCACAGGACCTGTGCAATGAGGCTCACTGGGGGGAAGGCGTACTTCCGCTTGTCCCGCGGCCAGCTGTGTGCTAAGGCATCTGTGCCGAGGGGAGCCTCGGTCAGGGAGTACCAAAGCTGGCAATGAGTGGTGTCCAGGGAGGCGAACAGGTCTACCTGTGCCTGCCTGAACAGCTCCCAAATTAGCTGGACTGTGCTGGGTGGAGTCGCCACTCTCCGCAAAGCGTAACCCGACGAGAGAGCATGTCGGCTGTCTGGTTCAGGTCGCACGGGATGTGTGAGGCTCGCAGGGACTTTACCACCTGCTGACTCCAGAGGAGGAGGCGTCGGGCGAGTTGTGACATCTGCCGTGAGTGAATGCCACCTTGATGATTGATGTACGCTATGGCACTCGTGCTGTCTGAACGAACCAGCACATGCTTGTCCTGAATGAGGGGCTGGAAGCCAACAACACTAGGCAGTTGATGTGCCAATGCAGGCGGGGGCCCGTCCAACGACCCGACACTGCATGCCCGTTGCACACAGCACCCCAACCATGCAAGGAGGCGCTCTCCAGGGCACCCGACTCTGTAGCCAGTGCTGAAGCGGTCGCATGTGCATCAACCCGAGCGGGATAACCCCTGCCGGCAAAATATGTTTAATCGCCTCTGTCTGCTTTTTTATCCCCAAACAGCCCACCTTGCGAGATGGGCGCATCGAGAAAGCAGACTTTCTCGGCGTCGCGCATCTGTGCAAGGTTCAGCCAGAGCTGTCTCTCCTAGAAAACCAAAGTGGACATCGTGCGACCCAGGGCTCGCGCCGTCACCTTAGTCGCCCGGAGAGCGAGGTCAGTGGCGGTGCGAAGTTCCTGCATAACCCCTGGGTCGGATTTTCCCTCGTGCAACTGCTTCAACGCCTTGGCCTGGTGTACCTGCAGGATGGCCATGGCGTGCAGGGCGGAGGCAGCTTGGATCGCAGTGGTGTAAGCTCTCGACACGAGTGCGGACAAGAACTTACACGCTTTCGCATCCAGCACCCATATACCACGCATCCAGCCGCGAGCGTTGAAGGGAAGGCGGTGCCGTGCACTGCAATCTGATGGCCGCGGCGGCCCGGGCAATCATGACCGACATCTCCCCGTCCGTGTGCCATCTCGTGAGGATGGGTTATGCGAGCATGATGGGGCACGAATGGTCCGCAAGCCAGTGGCTGATGGATAAACGTCCATGGGAATCCCCACATCACCCTCGCTGCTCGCCGAGACGCCATCGATCGGGAAGCAAATGAGGTGGTGGCTGTATTTAAAAAGAATACAGCCACCCGTGACCGCAACACCTTAATATTCATCGGCTCACAGTGCTGGCAGAGAGTATCCACGAACGCCTGCTCAGCATGCTGGTGACCCAGACATGTGATGCAGGTATCGTGTGTGTGCCCATCCAGGATGAGCCCGCCGCATCCACGAGCACAGCGGCGAGACATGTCGAGAGACACGCTGTGGAGAAAAAAGGAAATTGGCTCTTTTAGACACCTCTGCGGAAACGCCCAGGGGAAAGTCACGGAAGAGGGGACATCCGCTGCTCGCGGACATCCGCAGTACTGCATAGTCAAAGATGAAAATGCTTAGCATTTAGCCTCACAGGTTCCTAAGAACAAAAGGTGAATGAATGGGGCATGCCATCTTCCTTTTATACCCGTATGTACGGGGCAGAGATTGGCATGCTCATGCCATTCGCCAATTCCATTGGCCTTTTAAAAGTCAAGTCAGCGATGATAGGTTCTCAAGTTCAAACCCCATTCTGTCTTGACACAACGTCGAGAGACCGACAGAAAGGGAACACTTTGTGATTTGGTGAACTGTTAGAAGTTCTTTTAAGAACCTCTCTTGTGGCAAATTAGAACCTGGCCTGTTACCAAGGTTCCTTTTTTAACCTTTTCTAAGATGGACTTGGCATACTGTATATGGACATTTTTCTGCTGTTTTGTTGTTGCTGTTTTAATAATTCTAATTAATATTTTTTTATACTTTAATTTAGTTTTACATTAGTTATATATACATATGAATGTATACAAAATTAAGATACACAAGCAATTTGAGAGTAGGATACCACCATCTCAAACATGTCCTTTCACCATGAAAAACATTGAGAAAAACATCTCCAATCTTTAGGGGAATTACGACCTATAAACTCATGGCACATGATGGCAGATCACTCAAGCCTGAGCTAATTTATGCGAAACGTTAAGAAACTGTAATGTATTTGACTGGAACGCTGTGAGGTCGGAAGTGGGATATTTCAACTCGACTTCGCCTCGAACAAAGTCTTGCTCTCAAATGTCTCTCGCGCCCGTGGCGCATTTCAAAATCGTTAGAAACTCTGCTGCGCGAGCGCAGGAACTAAGAGGAAATACTTGAATATCTGAGGTAAGACTTAATAAAATAAAATGACCTTTATGAAAACATGAAAATAAAACAAATGAAATGTAACATTAAAGTTAAGACTTGGTTACTGTACATTAAAATGCTGACTGAAGCTCTGTTAGTTTATCCATTTCAAAGTGACCTTTTTTCTATTTAGGACAGTGAATAAGTTATTAAGAGAGATGTATAGGGCTACAAAGGCAATATTTGTGTTAATTATTTTGCCCCCTCACTTTCCTTTAAGTATAGAGAAAACGATAAACCCATATCACTGAAAGGGGAAAGATTCTAAAAGACGCAGACAAAGCACCTGCCAAATGGATGAACCACATTTCTAGCAACACAATGTGGACAACAATCAGACTGTAAGTACTGAATAAATGAAGATTTAATTGTTTAACATTAAAAACATTGTGCTTTCTTATTGAACAGCCAAGTTAACAGCCAAAGTTGGTAACTGTAGTCTTCAAGGCACAACAAGCGCACCTGTTTCAGCAGAAATAAAAAGTCTGTTTATTTAGGTAAACTGTGTTGATTTTCAGTTCAGCAGAACAAAGAAATTAATACAGGTTTGGAGTAATCAGATGGTGAGTAATTGATGACAGAATTTTCATTTTTGGGTAAAGTACTGTATCCCTTTCATGTGAAAGTTTGTTTAATCTTAATTAAGATTATTTACATGACAAGACTGAATATTTAACTGAAACCAATGTATTGATTTCTTGTTCAAATTTACTATGGTAGATACTGTATAGCTTGTAATCATTCAATGTGCTTTCTGTTGAATTTGTGGTTTTCTAGATGTGGCTCTCTACTGTCCTGTTGCCATTAATGTGGAATCCGTCCCACAACCTGTGCAAAGAGTCAAAAGCCTACATACTTTTAATGAACGGATAATCCTCGACCTCCATTTATGCCTAACCACAAGGAACATGCTACAGGTAATGTTTGATCTAAATTGATAAATGCATAATCTGTGAATAAATGTATTTTATTGAGACAAGCTTATGGCCTGAAGGAGTAGTGAGTACTGCAGAGGACACAACATAACACAAATGAGTTTCACTGATCTGTGGTGTTCTGTTTCCAGTGCTGTGTCCACCCATGTTATGCATTTGTGCCTTTTCCTGCTCTGCACTTTTAAAGCCCACTGTAAACATCATGTCTATGATGGTGAACTTATGTAGAGATCTGACCAAAGTGGTTGCTATTATGTATTAGAATAAATGTATATTTAAATGAATTTGAGAAGAATTTGTCCGTGCAAGATGCTGAACAACTTTTCCTCGATGATCTGGATTACCATCTAACATATTTATATTCATGCTTTTTTGCATCTCTCTCTATTCAGTATTTTTTGTCAGTTTCAAGAGGATTTATTTATTATAGTTTCTTAAAACGATGATGCTAAAGCATCTAAATAAAATGTGTTAAAATCTTTGGACAATACACAATAACAGCAATATGAACATGAATGAATGATCCTTACCATTACCTCAGGCTTTGGCATCACTACTGTGATATGTCATTAAGTACTAAATCTAAAATTAAATTAAAGTTGAAGATGTTAAAGTTAATGGTTATTTTATTAATTTGTATGTTTTTCTTTCTCTCGTGTGTTAGTGAAGCCCGCATCAGTGCATGTGGCAACTTTTTTGTTTTTTTAGTGCTGTATTTGTATTGCTTATTATTGCACTTTTATAAAAAACAGACTGTGGTCCTGAAACTGTCACCCTGCAGTACTGAAGGATCATACAATTGGGATTTACACAGCTCTGCACTGCATATATCAGTTTATGGACTCTCTCTATGGCTGATGTTAGGAAGAATGTTACTGACTGACAAAGTCACCATTCACTTATATACAAAAACAGTCAAACAGCAAAAACAAAACTTGTACTCTGCTAAGGAAAGAGAGTTTGGAGTTTGGGTTTGGAATATGATGATGAGTAAATGATCACATATAACAGATTAAAATGGGCACTTTTGTTTGTTTAAATAAATGTGTGCAGTGAGGAGGGGTTTTCATAATTATTTTACTTTGTTAATGTTATACATATCACAATCAGATGTTAAATAAAATGATATTGTAATTTTGTGTTTTGTCTGACACTTTTGCATGTACACAATAAATATTTAGTGAAGAATCATGGTGTTGTGACTGTGTTATGAAATGGTGTAATAGTAAAATGTGTAACATAATAATAGTAATAATAATAATAACAATAGTAATAATACTACTGAAATTGTGACTAGAAAGGGATTCCAAAAGGAACTTCTTTTTAAAAAGGTTCAAAAATTAACCTAAGTTAACAAAGTTCCCCCCACAGTTGCAATCTCCAGGAATCTCAAAAGGTTCGTTTTTTAACCTTTTTTCTTAGAGTGAAAGAATGTTCTGATTTGGGTGAACTATTGTTTTTAATACATTAGAAATATGTAAAGATGAAACCAGATAAACTTCAAAACTATGCAAATGATGCAGGTTAATTCATTCCTAACATGCTTCACATCTGCAAGATCCTAAAATGTGTGTACATTTCATACCATTTTACAATTTCGAGAATTCCAAGAGTTCCAAGTTTTTTTTCTGTTAAATTAGTCCATGCTTATCAGGGATGGCATAGTTATAAACAGCATTTATTCATCATTATACCATGGTCTGTTTGAATAGTCGATTCTGATTGGCTGGAGGGTGTGCATTAAAACCCTTTAACGCATGTGTCACGACTGGTGGTGAAAGAAGAACCCAAGCGCAGGCAACAGCAGTGAAGGGGTTAACAGATATATTTATTTTACAAAAACACAAACAAAAACACCCACAATGGGGAAAACGAAACTGATATATATATATACACACAAAACAAAAGACTTCCCACGTGGGGGCAAAACGTAAAATCAAAGAGAAACAAAAACCTAACTCAGAAACTCGACACAACGTCTTAAAATAAAACAAGGCAGAACAACTAAAGCAAAAACACAACACTCACAGTTCACGAACAAGGCATACAACAGGAACATAGGAACATGAGCGTATACACAACGCACGCCACATACATAAACGTAATACAAGAGCACAGTACAAAGAAACAAGAGGGTATATATAGGGAAGACAAACGAGGGATAATTACATGGGGCAGGTGTGGGACATTAAACACTCAGGGAAAGATAACGAGGAAACGAGATGGCGGGAACAGAGACGAGACACTGGAAAAACACATGAGGTAAAAACAAACATCTCATGGCCTTCCCACATAAAACCCAAGGACTCTGCCCCGATCCCACCACACGACTAGAATTTCATAAACAAGACGGTGGGACCGTGACAGCATGGGTACCTCCAGTCAGTTTGATTACATTTGAAATTACCTTACAAAATAACTGACATTTTCACCTGTTTGATCTAAAATTACACTGTAAACATAAATAAAAGCTTTAACTCGACTTCGCGTTGGGTGGTTCCAGGCCTCCATGTCGTACGTTAAAACCCTTTAACGCATGGCTAGCTGTGGATTATCCCTTACTTAAGTCATTATTTCCTGTCAGGAATTACTCAAGAGTCAGGTGCAGGGTTCAGACAGATTTATTGAAGGTCACAGACAAACCCAAAAACAGCCCGCCGGAGCGGAGAATCATGACTACAACTGCCGCAGCGGAAACAGAGCAATGTCCAGGGGGAAAACTACGAGATAAATGGCTCGAGCACTCGGCCGGTGGTGAGGGATGACCCAGGGGGAAGGTCCTTGAGGGACAAAAAACCCAGAGGTGACAAAAGGGGAGTAATCCACAGTCCTTAGAGTCTATGGCCACTATAAAACGAGTGCCACAAACAGGCACCGGAGACCAGCAGATGTAAGAGGCAGTCCATCATGCTGATAGTTCTCAAACCCCCCAGAGGGGAGAGCCCAAGGCCGAAATCCACTTGAAGCTAGAATAATCCACTGGGTAACACACAGAAATAATCCATTTGGCAGGTAAAACTCGAAACCGGAGTAAATCCACTTGGCAGGAAACACTCGAAACGGGAATAAATCCACTTGGCAGGAAACTCCCAAAACCAGAATAAATCCACTTGGCAGGAAACACTCGAAACTGGAACTAATCCACTTTGCCGGAACCACCCAAAGCTGGAGAGGCGGTCGCTGGGTAGACAACGGTAAAGAGAGGCAGACACCCGGGAGTGTACTAGACTCTGGAGCCAAGACAAGACACGACAAGGTGAGCTACTGTAACGATGAGTAATCCAGGCAGAGAAGCGGATCCAAGTGCAGTGATATTTAAGGAAAATGATACAAGATAAAACAAACCAAGGTAATCCACAGAACGAAGGAGGCACAAAAACAAAGCATGAAACAAAAACCGACACCAAACAAAGGAAACACTAGGGCTTAAATACATAAAACTACCAAGATAACAAGACACACCTGGAGGAACTATTTAACACTAAAAACTAGAAAGGACTACAAAACATTGCACAGAACAGGAAGTAACAGAAAAGTTCACCAACACAGGGGAAACACGGACTGGGATCGTGACAGAGCTCCCCCTCTAAGGGCGGATTCCAGACGCCCCAAAACAGTCCTGGAGGGCGGAGGCGGAACAGGGGACAGGATGGAGGGCCAGGCCCGTGAAGGGGAACTGGACCTGGGCCGCGGAGCAGAGGCGGACCTGGGCCTCGGAGCAGAGGCAGAGCTGGGCCGCGGTGCAGAGGCGGACCTGGGAGGCGCAGGCAGGGCTGGAGGGAAAGCCCAAGCAGCCATCTTGATTGAGGCAGGGAACTCAGAAGCGTCCATCTTGGACCAGGCAGGGAACTCAGAAGCTCAACTCAACTTTATTTATATAGCGCTTTTTACAATTTTCATGGTTACAAAGCAACTGTACATAAAACATATTGACTATACGCAAACCAATTAAAGTTGTACCTGCAAAAACAATAAAAAGGTGAAAACAAAGAAGACAGACATACCCACATACAAAACACTCCACACACACACAATATGCACACATTTAAGATAAAGGAGAGAGAAGCACAGGTCAAATATAACAGACTATAAATTCCTATATGCAATATTAATTAAGTAAAACTTTAAAATTCTAAAGCAGCCCCCCCGGCCAGGCAGAATGCAAACGGTGGCGAGGAACCAAAACTCTAATCGAGAAAAAAACCCTCAGGAGAACACAGGCCCAACCAGGGGATTCCAGTTCCCCTCTGGCAAAAGCTGCTGCCTCTGCACAAGCTCCAGAGAGCTTGCACAACAAGGCTAAATAAAATAAATAAACTTACTAATAAGGTAAATTATAGTTTAAGATTATCATTATAATGTAATAGCATTTGAAATTTTGTGGTGAGGACGTTTCAGGTGACCGCGTTCTCCTTTAACCAGCTCTATCATCTCAGCTCTTGTCAGGTCGCCGCTTCCCATTCTCCACTCTACCATCAGGTCAGTCCATGAACTGCATCCTGCTCACTGTGGTAACCTTGGAACAATGAGACAAGACTGGCTGGGAGTAGAGTACTGTTCTGCACTCTTTGATGCAACAAGTACATCAGTTGTGTTTCTGGTTCCGGTTGATCTAACTAATGCAGCCTAAACCCTCAGAAGATTTATATTATGGAAGTGTAGTGTATGCAAGATTAAAAAGATGCGGAAGCGTCCGTCTTGGACCAGGCAGGGAACTCAGAAGCGTCCATCCTGGACCAGGCAGGAAACTCAGAAGCGTCCATCCTGGATGATGCAGGGAACTCAGAAGTGCCGGACGGGACCGGCTCGAAGATCTCTGGAAGTCTGGATGGGACCGGCTCGGGGAAATCTGGAGCTGCCGGCTCGTCAATAGCCTCCGGAACGGGAGAGCAGTGCACAGCCCAGACACACCCCAATGCAGCAACCACCACCAGCAGAGCAGCCTCAAAACGAAGAGCTTCAGGACCAGTTACCTCCGGCTCCACTGGACTTTTAGCAGTCTCTGGACTGGCAGCTGTCCCCTGAACATCAGGTTCCAAAGCAATTGTACTGACAGGTACGCCCACCTTACTTGCATATACATTTGGGCGGGCTTAGTCAACTCATACCACGAACTGACGTGGATTTGTGGGGGTGTGGTTACACGAGGCGTTTCAGCCAGGTCTGGGTGAGCATTCGCTTTTAGATAGAATGCATCTTTTGTTCCGACGCTTTAATTTTTGCAATTTTACGTGTCTAATACATGCATGGGCAACTTATAACACACCAAAGACACAGAAAAGGAGCTTGTGATGACACAGGTCAGGACAGCCCCTTTTGGTAAAGTGTGATGCATCATTTAATCAACTTCAGAAATGTGAGGTGTAATGACGCAATATTCCTGTGACCAGGGGCAAGTTACATCACAGATCCCGATCACAAACTGAACACAAGAGCCAAAGATGTCCATTGTCTCCATATTAAATACTTTCAGGAACTCTCTGCTTGTTGAGACATTTGAATTGGGTGGCTAAAGTGACCTTTTCCACAGGTAGGCCTATTTTATTTCAGTACAGCTCCTTTTGTTTTTTATTATTAAAAAAAACATGAATCTTCCCCAAGAAGTGATAAGTTTGTTATTATTTTGTTTAAATAGAAAGATGCCTTTATTGTCATTGCATTACAATGAAATTGTGTGTATGCCCTTCCAATTACATACAACAAGTTTTTGACATAAATACATTCACAATAAATACATATGTTCACAATCAACTGAGAACTTCACTAATACTGCACTGTATATTGCACATAAATTAATGCAGTTGTACATAATAGAGTGGTGGGTGTACTACAAAATAAGCTATAACAATTGAAGGTACAGAAGCATTATATGTGTTGATTAAGGGTATGAATGGCCTTTGGATGAAAACTGTTCATAAATCTAGAGGTCCGTGCTTTTATGGACCTGTACCGTCTACCGGAGGGCATGAGGTCAAATACAGAGTGGCTTATGATATTGCTGTAAGACCTTGTAACCATATTTTTGACTGAAAATTGAGTAAGTGCTTGTACTGCTAGTGTAGTATATGATAATAGTGCTTGAAACCTCTATTTATACAACTTGATAAAGATATGCTGCTGTTTACTTACCAGAGATAACATTAAACTTTTGCAATTAAAAACAGGCAGAGCAGGGATAGTTATAAGATACTACGACTTGTTCGTTTAGAAAATGTTTACCCTAAAGCATTACATTTTATCACAAAAACAACTTTAACTTTATGCTGCTGAGTGGGTGCTTATGCAACCAAAACAGTTATGATGTATGTTATATGCACTGTATTTGAATGGCAGAGGAGAGGTTTTTAGTCTATTTTATATACAAAGCTATGTTGCATAACTTCTAACCTTTGAACCCTCATCCATGTTTTCATTTTAAACTGTTTCTTATTGCTTTGTTTTATATCTCCTCATAATTTAATCTTAGATATTTTAAAAGTAATTTTCAAATTAAAATGGTTCATGTATTTTTGCAGAACTTCAGATCACGTTTCAAAGGTCAGGAGAAAATCAGGAGAAGGTCTATTATAAACTGAGACAGCTTCGTAATGCCAAAGAAGGTGCTTACAGAAGTGGGGACAAAGTCTTGTATAATCAGGCCAAAAACACACTGACAAAGGAGATAAGAGCAGCTAAGAGAAGCTACTCTGAAAAGCTGAAGAACCAGTTTTCAGCCAACGACCCTGCATCTGTGTGGAAAGGCCTGAAAGACATTACCAACTACAAGCCACCATCCCCTCAGTCTGTGGGTAATCAATGACTGGCTGACGATCTGAACGACTTCTATTGTCGTTTTGAAAAGCAGAGTCTCACCCTTCACACCTGCCCTGACCCTATCTCTGCTATACCATTAACACCTCCTCTTGACATTCAACCTGCACTTTGGATCTGCGAAGAGGATGTGTGCCAGCTTTTCCGCAAACAAAATATCAGAAAAGCTGTGCAGAGCAGCTGTCGACCATCTTCACTCATATGTTTAACAGATCTTTGGAGCAGTGTGAAGTCCCTTAATGCTTCAAACGCTCCACCATCATCCCTGTACAGAAAAACCCAAAATCTCTGGACTTAATGACTACAGGCCTGTTGCTTTAACATCTGTGGTCATGAAGTCATTTCAGAGACTTGAACTGGCCCACCTGAAGGACATTGCCAGACCCCTTCTTGATCCCCTCCAGTTTGCTTACTGAGCAAACAGGTCTGTGGATGGCACAGTAAGCATGGCACTGCATCACATCCTACAACACCTAGACAGACCGGGGACTTACGTCAGGATCCTGTTTGTAGACTTCAGCTCTGCCTTCAACGCCATAATCCCGGACCTCCTTCTGCCCAAGTTTACCCAGCTCTCTGTGCCAAAATCTACCTGTCAGTGGATTATTAACTTCCTGTAGAACAGGCAGCAGCTAGTGAGGTTGGGAAAATTTATATCCAGCACATGTACCATCAGCACCGGTGCTCCTCAAGAATGTGTTCTTTCTCCACTGCTATTTTCACTCTACACAAACGAATGCACCTCTACAGACCCTTCTGTCAAACTCCTGAATTTTGCAGATGACACCACAGTCATTGGCCTTATTCAAGACGGTGATGAATCTGCTTACAGAAAGGAGGTTGCTCAGCTGGCTGCCTGGTGTAGTCAAAACAACCTAGAGCTGAATGCATTCAAGACAGTGGAGATGATAGTGGATTTCAGAAGGAACCCTCCATCACTTCCTCCCCTCACCATCCTGGACAGCACTGTGGATACTGTGGAGTCATTCAGGTTCCTGGGCTCCACCATCTCTCAGGACCTGAAGTGGGAGTTTTTCTTTTTAGACTCCATTGTAAAGAAGGCCCAGCAGAGGTTATACTTCCTCCGTCAATTGAGGAAGTTCAACCTACCACAGGAGCTACTGACCCAGTTCTACTCAGCGGTCATCGAATCTGTTCTGTGCACTTCAATAACTGTTTGGTATGACTCGGCCATCAAATCAGACCTACAAAGACTACAACGGACACTTCGTAGTGCTGAGAAGATTATTGGTCCTCCTTTGCCCACACTTCAGGACCTGTACGGTTCCAGAGTGAAAAACAGGGCAAGAAAAATCATCATTGACTCCACACACCCAGCACACAAACTTTTTGAACTGTTGCCCTCTGGCCGGCACTTCAGAGCACCAAACACCAGGACTTCCAGACACAGGAGCAGCGTCTTCCCCCAGGCAATCTCCCTCCTAAACAGATAACTGCTCCTTAAGAGCAATATTCCACTTTCACTACTCCTATAGTGTGCACTATAGTGCCTTTTTATTGTACATTTTATTTCTACATGTATATAACACTACCTCTACTTAAAACATTATCCATTTGCAAAAGTGTACATATAATCTGTTAATATGTATATTCTACTATATACTACCCTGTACATACCCTGTACCCTACATGTGTCACGGTTTCTAGGAAAGAACCCAAGTGCAGGCAGCGGTGAAGGGGTTATTAAAAATAATAATTTATTAAACACAAAACAAAACACCCACAATGGGGAAAACTATAACAAAACAGGAATTCAATTAATATAAAAACTTGAAAACAAAACACTTCCCATGAGGGGGAAAAAATAAACTAAATACAAACAATGACACAACGTCAAACGAACACGGTTAGGGTAGGTAAGGCAAAAGACAAGGCAAGGCGAGAAAATGGAAAGGTAAGGCAAACGTATGGCAAGGTACACATAGCAAACACGCAAATGGTACAAAACGAACGAGCACAGGACAGAAGACACAAGGGCATAATATAGGGGAACTAACAAAGGATAATTGACAATGGACAGGTGTCGGTAATGAAACACTGACAGGAAGCTAAACGAGAGGACGAGAGGGGCGGGGCCAAAGACAAGACCGGAGAGAACGTATATTATGTCGTGACCGACAATAATATGTTTCTCTCCACACAAAACAAGAGGCTCTGCCATGGTTCTGCCACAAGACCAAGAAAGACATGACAAGAAGAGGCAGAACCATGACAGGAGCCCCCCATTAATGAACGCCCCCAGGCGTTCACCAAGGGGCAGACTTACGAGACAAGACAGACTGGGTAACAGACAACATCCAAGAAAACATAGTGAAGTCCGGGGGGACTTGATCGGGGCAGATTTGGCTGCTGGTCGGAGTGCCGGCAGGGCCAGACAGGGTGCCGAACTGGAGGCAGGGCTGGGCACCGTCTGAGCCACTGGCTGGAACACTGGCTGAGTTGCCGGCTGGAAGGTCAGCTGAGTCGCCGGCTGGGAGGCCGGCTGGACAGGGCTGGGTGTTGGCAGGACAGGACAGGGTGTTGGTGGCTGGGCAGCAGGCTGGGCCACCGGCTGGATCGTCGGCTGTGGTGCCGGCTGGATCGCCGGCTGCTGGACTGGACATCTGTGGCTGGGCAGGACTGGACGTCGGTTGGACTGCCACCTGTGGAACAGGACTGGACTTCTGCGGCTGGATCTTGTGGACTTTACCTAGTACCCTGCCTTGTGGAGATTCGTCTAGGACCCTGCCTTGTGGATATCCGTCTACCCCCTTGTCTTCTGGAGATTCGTCTAGTACCTTGCCTTGTGGATATCCGTCTAATACCTTGCCTTGTGGAGATTCGTCTAGCAACTTGCCTTGTGGATAATTGTACGTAACTGGCCTTGTGGAGATTCGTCTAGCAACTTGTCTTGTGGAGATTCGTCTAGCAACTTGCCTTGTGGAATATTCAGAACTCTGCCCTACGGAATTACAAGATTCTTACTCTTTACTGTGAGATTCTATTATTTTTGGACTCTGCCTTATGTTATACGTTGGTTTGTTTCAGGAATAATTATTATTTTGTGGACCTCGGTATTGAGGAGCTATGTTCCCATGTGGTGAGAACTAATTTTATTTGTCTAGCCCCTGCAGTATTATAATACCCATTCCCCTTATCATTACGGCCGAGCGCTGGCCCCTTATTTATCCTTTACACCTGATCTGGGCAAGTACCTGCCGCCTTGGCGGACTCTTGTTTTTGCCTGAACTCTTGTTTTATGTAAGGTATTGTAATAAAGACTCTTATCCTGCATCTGACTCTGAGTTTTCCGTGACAGTATTTCTCTTATATGTTATTGTAATAAAGCTCAATAAAACGGAAGGAAGGAGGCGGGAACCGGCGAACAATCAAAAGACTTTAATCAAAATAAATAAACAATAAATCCAGCAGTAAAAAGGCCGGCAGCCCCTCACGGACGACTGCTGGCCACACGAACATAAACACATAAACAAAAACTTAACTAATGTCCGGGCCCGGTCCTCTCTCGCCATATGCTCCTGCCGCTCGGCCTTTTATACTTCCAATCTCCTCCGTGGGAGATACGAGGCCGGTGGCGCCCAGCTGACGCTCATTATCAATCGCATCACCGGCCTCGCTTGCTCCTCCCACAGCTCTCGTCACGCCTCCCTCGTCACAGTTATTATTCCCCATTTTCTGTACAATAGTCTTTTATTTTATATATGCATATTTTAGAATCTTTTAGACTGTAAATCTTAGTATATTTGTATTGTCATTGTGATGAATGTCTGTATTAGAAGCTTCCAAAACCAAAGAAAATTCCTTGTGTGTGCAAGCACACTTTTGATTCTGATTATACTGTGAATGTAGTCAAAGCTGAAAGGTGTTGATGGGCATTAGACAAAGTTTAAGACATTTAAGATATGTAACCCTGCCTGTCAAAACCTAGCTATATTTAAATATTTATATTTACATACCCGATTCCAAAAAAGTTGGGACACTGTACAAATTGTGAATAAAAAAGGAATGCAATAATTTACGAATCTCATAAACTTATATTTTATTCACAATAGAATATAGATAACATATCAAATGTTGAAAGTAAGACATTTTGAAATGTCATGCCAAATATTGGCTCATTTTGGATTTCATGAGAGCTACACATTCCAAAAAAGTTGGGACAGGTAGCAATAAGAGGCCGGAAAAGTTAACTGTACATATAAGGAACAGCTGGAGGACCAATTTGCAACTTATTAGGTCAATTGGCAACATGATTGGGTATAAAAAGAGCCTCTCAGAGTGGCAGTGTCTCTCAGAAGTCAAGATGGGCAGAGGATCACCAATTCCCCCAATGCTGCGGCGAAAAATAGTGGAGCAATATCAGAAAGGAGTTTCTCAGAGAAAAATTGCAAAGAGTTTGAAGTTATCATCATCTACAGTGCATAATATCATCCAAAGATTCAGAGAATCTGGAACAATCTCTGTGCGTAAGGGTC
>NC_079904.1:18282962-18296896 GCF_024868665.1 Triplophysa rosa
GAATGTTCATCAAGTTCAACACAGCAATTTAGGTATATTCAATAGCAGAATTTTGAATAAACAGGCTTCTGCTTACCTTTTTATCTTTAGGTCGACCTGTGTGTTGAACCTGAATCCGTTCCGATTCTCCACGAAATGTGCAAAAGATGCCTTCGTCTCTCGTCAAATCACGTCACGGGTCACCAATTGTTGGACTTTTAAGGCAGTCCTGCATGTTCAGAAATTTGAAGAGACAATTTGCTCAAAAGTAATATAAGGTTTTATTATCAGATGTAAAAAGTAGTAACAAAGCTTTGGGTTGTCAGACGACCTCCAAAAAGCCAACAACCCAGATCATTTCCTGACATGATATTTATACAGTATGTGACGTCGTTCAATCTTCAGGGGAGTGCTTCCTTCTATTAGCCAATCTATACACCTCGTTCTGACTCCGTCTCTCCGTCACCAGTTTCTGTAAAACATTTTTCTGCAACACTTCTCTTCGCTAATTTGAGGAAGTGCCCTCTCGAGACAGTTTCATATCGCAAGACAACATGTCAAAATACTTTCAGTAAAGAAAACACTCAATCATTTAATACGTTGATTATGCAGCATTGTTTCTTAATCCTATGGTTCAATAAAACACATCAAAACTCATGATTATACTTAAAACATATGCAATGGATTAATTCATAACTCTGTGTGTGTATTAGTTGGTTAGACTTGTCAAAACTATCTGTGATGATTCTGCACGTACACACAGTTAGTTTCCTCTTCTGCGGTTAAGCTAGCTTCCTGTTTTTCTGTTGCAGCAGTCTATTATTAAACAGAAATTTTCACTGAGCAACACAGCAAACACATTTAAACAAACACAATGCAATGATTATTAATGAAATTCACTTATTGATTATATAGTAATTCCTTCATACTCATATTCTGAATAATATTTCCACAACAGCAATAAAACAGCCCATAGTAATAATGTCTAATAAAACCTTTAAGGAAAAAACGAAACAACTTTTAACAAGTAGATACCAAGTGTTTTACATACAGACTTACTGAGAATCATTGAGAAATTATCAAAGAAATCACTTGTTTTAATGGCCAATAGCTTTAGCTGCAGTTTAGCATCAGTGTAAAAGTCTGCTGTGGAAAGCCTTCACACAGCAATCTGCCATAAACAATGAGCTTTTGTCCTCATAATATGCATTCATAAATACCTGCAGACTCTGTGCTGACTGATTATGGCTCAGTGATAGAGCAAATGTGGACGGACACGACAGGAGTACAGTACTGTGCTATAGCATTAACCTATAGCTGACAAACTAACAACACAGCTGTGAAATAACAAACTTATCGTGTGCTTGTGGAATATGAATCATGTGTGCGTGGGCTCATTATATACATAAGACTGGCTTAGCTGGGTGTATTGCTTTTATAAAACGATTATTTTATATGCTTAGCAAGGTTTCATAAAATAAAGGGATATTTAGGCTATGTAATGCGGTCAGCAGTTATAAATCGGGTATTTTATAACGGCTTAGAACTCTGCTTAACCAATCAGAATCAATAACCAGGACTGACCGTTTTATAAAAATGTATATGTTTACATGTCTTTTAGTCATTCATTTTGGACCGAGCCATTGAAATACACTCGATCTCGCCATCATGTGGTTCATGGAGCGCTCAATAGTTCCAAACAATTCTGTCCTGTCAACCTATTTGAATGTATTTTAGCGGGACAGACAACAGCAACAATATTTGCATAAATTCTGCTAAATATATTAGCACATTGTGTACACTGATTACTACTGATTAACTCGTTAAAATGTATGAACATGCCAATGCTCAAAAATGGCCCAACGTTGCCTGATGGCTGATCGTCAGCTTGGTGTGTCCCAGGGTTTAGACACGGTCTATAGATAATAATTAAAATATTAATAAAATAATATTGAAATTAATGTAATAAATTTAAACTGTAGGACAATAATCTATTTAAAACCATTTGTTGGTTTATTGATGTCCCCCTCTAAGTGACAGCAGGAGAACAAGAGGTTTACAGAGAAGCCTGAGCCAGCATCACCCACCACTTAAGTCCAACAGTAAGAGAGTTAGGTCCATGAGTGCAGAATTGTCAACTGATGGAAAAATACTTTGTCTGCCATCCCAAAACAGTGAGGACAGGGAAAGGTCAGAGCCTTCTCACACTAAAGTGAGCCAACAGACCTCAACTTCAAAATTAAATGCATCAAGATTTCCTCTGCCAGAGGAAAGTAAGTAGTCCCTTTAATTGTACTGATATTGCATTGTGATTTGTGTTAGTGCTAAGTGGTATGGCAAAAAATCTGAATCACAGTATTTTTTCTTTTTCATGATTGGAAATGTATGTAGTTCTCCACTTTGCATCAGGTGTTGCGTCTTGCAGGTTTATTGTGGCTTATTTTATATATGTACATATACTTCTAATAAAAATAGGAGTATTCAAAAGCGTGATCTTGCAAGTTTTTTTTAGCGGTGTGAAAATGTGGGTTGTACAGTAACTCATTTGCATACACCAAAATGGGTTGCTGTGAGTATAGGTGTTTTTGACAAGGCAAAAAGGGTGTCGTTTACACAACTATTGAGTGTTTTTAAGCAAAACATGTTACAGACATCTCATGAAGACCCTAAAAAATCAGGTCAACTTGTTGAAAATGTTAATTCGATGAGCCCTTTAAAGTTTGAAGTTGTTAACTGCTGTACTCCTATAACTCCTATACGACCACAAAAAAACATTTGTTTTCACTCTCTTTCTCTCCTTTATTCTAGAATTCCAGAAGAAAGTCCTTCAAATACTAATTGATATACGAGACACCGTAAGAATTGCTCTGAGAAACACTGATGGGACTGCATTTAATTTGAAGCCAGCCAACAACAAGGTGGAATTCCAACAAATAGAGTCGTTTGGAAGACAAAAATGAAAGAGTAGCCTTGGTAAGTTTCAGATGATCATTGCAATTATTTGCAGTTTAAACCAAAAATGACTATTTCTAAATGTTATAGGGTTAGTTCATCAGTAAATCATTTTTGCTCCATTAAAATTGTCCATTTTTAGGGCTGGGGTATTCCATTAGTTAATCCATAACGCTTAGCAATATATATAAAACTGGCAATAAAATAAATACTTGTATTTTTAACTAACATTAAAAAATCTTTAGCTCATTCGTTGTTCTTTAATGTGAGTCAATACATTAACAAATTTTAATTTTGTATTTATTCACATATAATCATTGATGAGCGCACATAGAGACAGTAAACACAAACTTTAAACGCAATTTTATTGTGTCAAGTTAATCTCTTTTTTTTCCAGCAAGCATACAGTATTTGAAAAGACTTGGAGGTGTTGATTACGTTGATATGGTGAAAAAATCTATGTCTGCGTAAGTACTTTTTGTGCCAGACATCGCATTTGTCAGAGATACAATCAGCTACATTAAATCATATTTATTATTCATCATACTGACCTTTCAGTTGTGCACCATTTGATAACCAGTGATTTTTACTGTCTGATATTAATCTTAACCTATGCGTCACTACTAACAAATAAACACTCGGCCACTAAGGAATCAACCATTTTGTCACTAAAGGTGGTGAACTATTATCCACTATAAGGCCTGTTTGGCAGTGTACTGCAGATTGAATGAAGTGGTTACTGTGGGAATATTTTTCAGATAAAAGTATGATTTAAATATCAATATAATCAATAAGTGTTTTCTTTCATTAAATCATTAAGCTGTGTGATTTTGTCATGTGCTTGCTATCTTACTCAGTAAAATAGTTACTGTGGCAAATGGGGGTTGGAGCCATAAATTATCTAGATCAACACACACACACACACACACACACACACACACACACACACACACACACACACACAAAGAGTCACAAATCATAAAAAAATGTTATGAATCAATCCACTGCATATGTTTTAAGTATAATCATGAGTTGTGATGTGTTTTAATGAATCATAGGATTAAGAAACAACGCTACATAATTAAAAGTATTAGATGATTAAGTGTTTTCTTTTTACTAAAAGAATGTTAAGAATGTTGGTATGTTGTCCGGCCACAGGGAACTGTTTCTAGGAGACCACTCCCCAAAAGAAACTGTCCTGGAGAACATTCCTCAGGACTGGCGATTGACCACAGGATATACGTTTTGAAATGTTATTTTACAGGAACTAAGAAAAAGGACTTCACGGTGATTGGTGGAAACGGAGCAGCACTCCTTAAAAGGCAGAGGAGGAGTCAGAAGATACGAGCGACGTCACATACTTAATAAATATGGGTGTTTTTGAATATTTTGGGTTGTTGGCTTGTGGTGGAGTGAGGAGATCGTCTGACAACCCAAAGCTTTGTTACCTTTTTACATCTGATAATAAAACTTCTGTTTAATTTTGGAGAACGTCTCTGTGCAAATTTTTGAGCATGCAGGACTGCCTTTAAAGTCCAACAATCCATAACAGAACACAAACACGACTCAGAATTTACAAATCATTTATCGCAAGAAAATACAAAGAGCATTAAAGAATATGTTTATTCTTGGAGGCATATATTGCACTAAGAAATGGGAAGATGTACTAAGATTTCAGAAGGAGATGTTGTAATGTCTGAGTTCTGATCCTTTGGTACTTAATTAAATATTTTTTGTGTCTAATATATGTTAAACAGTTTACTCATGTGGTGAGAACAGTTCAACAGTTGATTTTGGGTGAACTGTACCTTTAATGAAAGATTATATGTGTCACTGATTAATAATGCATGTGAGTAAACATTACAAGTATTGCCAATAAACTGTATACTTCATGTTTCAGTTTTTCGAACTCTCTCAAATGCTGTGATGTCACAGATGAAAAAGGAAAATGTGGGAAGCTGCCATTTTCTAAGTCTGTGCTATGCGAGATTATCTGTGGTAGGTAAAAAATAAATAAGAGCATAAATCATTATGGACTTTTTTAATTTGTGTTGTGCTTATCCAAATGACAATTTAGTGAAGTAGTCCAAATTTGACATCGGTCGTGTAAAAAGATACTGTATCGTTCCTCTGTTGTTCCTCTTGTACTAGTAATGGTCAGAAGTTAGCAGCAACAAAGTGTTCTTTTGGCTTCACAAGTCAAATGTTTGCACATATTTCTTAAGATACAGTGAACTCTTAATGTGATCCTAATTAATCATCTTTGGTACATCTTTGGAAAATAGTTGCCAACAACACAGGGTTTTTCATGTATGGCCATTTTTTGGATCTAAACTGTTTTTATTTTTCTCTTTAGACGCNCACAGTGGTAAACATGGCCTTGTCCCAACTTTTTTGAGATGTGTTGATGCCATGAAATTTAAAATCAACTTATTTTTCCCTTAAAATGATACATTCTCACAGTTTAAACATTTGATATGTCATCTATGTTGTATTCTGAATAAAATATTGAAATTTGAAACTTCCACATCATTGCATTCTGTTTTTATTCACAATTTGTACAGTGTCCCAACTTTTTTGGAATCGGGTTTGTATATATAATATTTATATTTAAATTCATCCTACATATGAAGAACATTCTGTGAAACTATAACCTTCTGTGAATAACTATAACCTCATAAAAATTATTCACTGAGTAAGGTCATGTCAAAGATCAGAATCAGAATTAGCTTTACTGGCCAAGGAATTTGTTGTGTGTTTTGAGCACTTGGTACATATACTGTATATACTGTACATGACAGGAGAGCTAGTAAAACAATAAGTATGTATAAATAACTAAGACAAAGGAGGATGTAGTAATAATAATAATGTTGTATAAAATTTGGAACAGAATATGTATGTACAGATTTGTGCATTTACAGTATATACAGCTGTATAAATAAAATATGCATAAATATTTACATAATACTTCAGATAGAGGTGGTAATACATAAAAGAAGTGTAGAAATGAATTAAAAACAGGTAATAATTATTTATACGTTCTTAAAAATAAAGGTGCTTAAAAGGTTCTTCACAGCGATGTCAAAGAAGAACCATTTTTGGTTCCACAAAGAACCATTCTAATAAAGGTTCTTTAAAGGAACCATCTCTTTCTTACCTTTTATAATCTAAAGAGCCCTTTTTCGCCACAAAGAACCTTTTGTGAAACAGAAAGGTTCTTCAGATGTTAAAGGTTCTTTATGGAACCAAAAGGTTCTTCTTGGGCATTGAAGAACCTTTTAAAGCACCGTTTTTTAAGAGTGTAAGCTGTTTTAATTAATTAAGCTATTTAAGCTAATTAATTTTAATTAAGCTAATTCTGATTCTTATATTAGGCAAACTTATTCATAATATTGATTTAGCACTGCTCCTCAGATGAAAAATATATCCCGTAACATGCTTTGTAACAAAACATTGTAAACGGCCATGAATAAAACTTGGATGCAGGCCCCCAATCCCTGGGCCCATATGCATCTGCATACCCAGACGCTACGCCACTGGTTACAGTGTATGCTAAGGAGAATTCTTATATCATTCACTCACCCTCATATCATTCCACACCTGTACAACTTTCTTTCATCTGCAGATCAAAAAGAAGATGGGCCCTAATTTATCAAGCCTCTTAGAATTACTCACAAGAACACTCTTAAGAATTGACTTAAGAGTAAAACAATTCTTGGCTCAAAACTGTGCTTTAAAGTAAGTTATCAAGCATCTCAGTCGTAATTTCAGTACTAAATCTTAAACGTCTTGCTTAGACATGATTCACAACACTTTGCTGTGGCACAAATTGGATTTTGGATGACGACACAAGTGTAGACCAATCGCTGAATAGATTTCCTTATTTAAGAATATTCTCAGATAAATTCACAGTGAATGGTGAAATTCCTAAGAGGAGTTTACATTCAACAATAAAGACTTCTCAAGAGAATACATTATGATACACACATTGGAAATGAAAGATTAACTTATTTTCCACCATGTCTATGTGTGGGCTATTTGCATAGCTAAATTGTGTTTGATTCTGATAGATTATGCAGGGTGTTGGGAAGTCGATGAAGTGTCATCAAAATTTTAAGGTATTGTAATGCCTACTGCGTTTGTAATTGATAAAATATTGTTAAAATGTTGTCATATATTTTGTTTACTGTATATATAATAATATATAATTATATATAATATATAATAATATATAATATATCATTTAATAAAAGCTTGTGTCAGTCCCGCCAACCTCGTCCTCTTCCTTCCTTACCATAGCAAACCCGCTACACTGGTGCCGAAACCCGGGAAGGAAGTAGGAGGGCCACCGCCGTCATGCAGGCAACACCGGGCACTCCATTTGCGGACATCATCGCATCTCTCGCGGTCCTCCACCGCGAACAACACCAGGCGCTGCTGGACCTTCGGAGTGACCACGACCTCCGCTTCCAGACTATCTTCCAGGCCCAGCAAGAGGACCGCGAGAGTTTCCGGAGCTGGGTGGACCAGGGGGTTCAGGCAGAGGCGTCCGCACCCGCGACACGCCGCGGCACGCCGCGTTCTTACCGCTGTCGAAGATGGGGCCAGAGGATGACCCGGAGGCGTTCCTCGACCTCTTTGAGAAGACAGCGGAGACTAGCGGCTGGCCCCCGGAGGATTGGGTGAGGAGACTCCTGCCGTTGCTGTTGGGGGAAGCGCAACTGGCGGCTCGGCCACTGCCCGTCCAGAACCTCCTGGTCTTCAACGACCTGAAGAGGGCCATCCTCCAGAGGGTCGGCCGTAGCCCGGAGGATCATCGTCAGCGATTCCGGTCGCTGGGACTGGGCGAAAGCGCCCAGCCCTTCTTGGTGGCCCACCAGCTCTGGGACTCCTGCTGCAAATGGCTGCTGGCTGGGAAAGGCGACGTCGAGGACGTGGTGCTGGAGCAGTTCATCGCTCGGCTTCCCAAGAAAACGGCCGAGTGGGTCCAGTGCCACCGCCCGACGTCGCTGAACTCAGCCATCCACCTGGTGGAAGACCAGATGGTGGTGTGCCCCGGGGTTGGCAAACCCCTCCCGGCTGTCTCTCTCTCCTCTCCTGAGGCTGTTTCTCTCTCCCCCTCTTCTCTATCTCTCTCTCCTCATCCTGTCCCTGCTCCCAGGTCCCGTCCACCCGGTCCACCACGAGTGCCGCCTCGACGACGGTTCCCACAGCCCGGGGACTACACGACCGGGTACCGCGCTCCGCCCCGGCGATTCCAGGACGGCAATGGGTCCACCCTCTCTCCGCGCCCTTCCCGTGCTCGTACATGGGGATGTGGTGAGATATCCTTTAATCCCCGTCATTATTCAATTCAGGGGAGAAAAGCATAGAGTTGAGGTAGCGGTTAACCCACACCTCCGACACCCGCTAATCTTGGGAACTAATTGGCCTGCATTCGCGGAATTATTGGGGTGCTTATGTGCGGGTGTCGCTTGGGGTCCAGAGGCACAGGGAGGTGGCGCGCTCGTGCAGGCAGGAGAGGCTGTTTCAGGGGAAGCGAGCGGATCCTCTCGGAACGCAATGACTTTCCCCTGGAACAGTCCCGGGACGAATCACTCAAGTTCGCCTTTGAACAGGTCCGGTATGTGGACGGTCAACCTCTCCAACCTGCCCGACCGCGCTCCTACCCTTATTTTGCAATTATAAAAGACCGGTTGTATCGAGTGACCCAAGACGCTCAAACAAAGGAAGATACAACCCAGTTGTTAGTGCCACGGGGCCGCCGGGAAATGCTTTTCCAGGCGGCACATTGTAATCCTATGGCGGGGCATTTAGGACAAAACACGACACTAAATCGCCTCATGGCCCGATTCTTTTGGCCGGGCATTCATGAGAACGTACGCAGGTGGTGCGCCTCGTGCCATGAATGTCAGCTGGTAAACCCTCCGGCCTCCCCAAAAGCGCCATTGCGCCCATTACCGCTAATGCAGGTCCCCTTCGATAGAATTGGAATGGACCTCATCGGGCCATTAGAACGGTCAGAGAGAGGACATCGATTTGCATTAGTCTTGGTGGATTATGCAACCCGATATCCCGAGGCAGTGCCGCTCCACAGCATCTCCTCTAAGAGTGTGGCGGAGGCACTGTTTCGCGTCATCTCCCGCGTGGGGATCCCCCGGGAGATCCTCACGGATCAAGGCACGGCGTTCAAGCCGTGCACGATACGCGAGCTTTATGAATTATTGGGCATTAAATCGGTCCATACCAGCGTCTTTCACCCTCAAGCAGACGGGCTGGTAGAACAGTTTAATCGCACGTTAAAAACCATGATTCGTAAATTTGTACACGAGGACGCCAAAAATTGGGATAAATGGTTAGAACCCCTCTTATTCGCTGTGCGAGAGGTCCCGCAAGTCACTTATTACTTGTCACTTATTTTCTCTAGGAAAGCAGTTGTTCTCCATGCAACATTTTGAGTTGCATCAGTGCTTGCCTCTTGCATCAATACATCCAACTGTATGGATTGATGGACATGCTTACGGAAAGGATCTCTGCAAGAGACAAGTAAGTTAAATTTCTTTACCAGCATTGTTTTTTTTAACACGTTTGTAATTCTGTCGACTTGCATTTTTTCCAGCACGATGTTGACTACATACTCAGCCACGTTTCTCCTGAAATTAGTGAAGAGAGAGTTCCACAGCTTTGGTAAAGCGGAAGATCATAAGCTACTTTTAGATATTTCCTTCAAGAAACGTGGAGGTGGGCTTTGCATTGTATACTGCATCTAAAATTTGCTAACTCAAAGGCTATCCAAGATATGACTTTCCTCATCAGAACAGCAACAAATGGCTCCATCTAATACATGTGCATGGCCATCAATTTAAGATTGTCAAAAACACATTTTAGCATTTATTGAGTGCAGTGGATCAGTGAATTTAATCTAAAGCGAATCTATACATTTCAGTAAAAACAAGCTGCTATCTAAAACTTGAACTCCGATCAATGTTGTTGTGTCATGACCAACAGTTTCAGAAAGCTAACAGATAAAGTTGAAACTTTTTTACAAACATTGACTTGTGTGACTTGGTTGACTTGTGTGGATAACTTGAATGGACCAATGTGAATTTTTGAACCATCAAAAAAGACAATTCTCTTGCAGTTGTAATACTTTTTCTCTTTTTTTTAGTATATTGTCTTAAAGTACTCTATTAAACCAGTATCATTACGTTCCTGTAGTGATTTTTTTAGCTTTAGCTTTTTTTACTCCGAGAAGATGCCACAGAAGTAGAAACTAGGTCGTCTCAACCCACTCTCGAGGACTTTTATATTTGCATTATATTATTTAGGTTCCATTTTATTTTGCATTTTGGGGTTGGTTTTGATTTAAGATAGATATCATTGCTGTCGGGTGGAAATCTCGTAAATTTTATTTTCCATTATTATTATTGGTCACTCTTTGTTTACCACTACTGTAAGGTTTTGGCATTGTTATTTAAATAAAGTCTTCTGAAAGTGACTGCTTTTATTTTATTTTCAGGCAAAAGGTGTTAATTTATACATCACTTACTATTATTTATGGAAAAATGGAGTATACAAAAAATTGACAATACAGCTTTTATTTTCTGTGTGCTAAGCATAATCACCTTCATAATTGTATTATAATGGCAGGGCTCTAGACTAACTTTGTGCACTGGTTGCACTGGTTGCACTGGTGCGCCTAACTTTTTTTCTTGGGTGCACCAGCACAAAAGTTAGGTGCACCAAAATTTTCGACCGCATCTCATTTAACACCGCAGTTTTACCAGTTTTTTTAATCGCTGTCCATATAGGCAAAATTGGGGGCTGACATAACCTGGGAGGTTGATGGCTCCGTGTCAGAGCATTGCTTATGATTTTCGGACGGATCAGGCCTTAACTTAACATTATTGACGAAAAAGTTGTCAATCGTTCTTTTCATCTTCTCTCATACATCCACTCTGTTTAACTGACCTATAGGCTCCTCACCTCTCTGTCTGACTGCAGCACACGCATTTTCACACGTACACACCAGAGGTTGCGCTAGACTTTTTTATTGTCCGTCATTTTGACTGACAGGCTCGTAAAAAATCCGTCGTAATCTATTATTACCCGTCACTATGGTGCAAGGTGGCGTTAGGTGGTAATTAGTATGTTCGTGATGTCATCACGTTGTACTTGCGTCTCGGAACTTGTTGTATTTTAATACAACTGAATGCCCAATAAAGCCGTTGTTGTTTATATTCATTTATATATTTAATGTTTTAATGTTTATGTACATGTGTGATTCGATCTGGGAAAACCCAACTCATGGTGCAAATTTATATATTACAGTTTTTGATACCATATCCCAGCTGGCATATGACCGACCTTCAACGTTGAAATATGGTTGAAATAATGTCAGTTCTCGTTTCAACGTTGAAACACGTTGATACAACGTTGAAAGCTGAACGATTGAAAAAGTAACCATGAAACACTTATAAATCAACGTTGCAATTTGGACAAGATCTGTACGTTAAATCAACATAATGTCTTCAACAATTTTTAGACATGGCACCACCCAGAACACCCTTTCTAAAAACAAACACTAGTAATAACAACAATGATAATATAAAAAATAAATAACTGTGAAAAAAAATATGGGTGTACACTGAACAGTAGGTGGCGGCATGCGCTCAGGACGCCAGTCCGCCATTTAAAAGAAGATTTCGACAATCACAACGACAATTTTCAAAATGTCAATGTATTCAAAGGTAAGTCCAGTATTAATTTGTTTCATATATAAAAATAAATAATATAAGGTTAATTTCCTGTTTCACCTTGGTCTGATTTAGTGGTGAGGTAGTGTCGCGAGATTCCACGAGAATAACCGGAGTAACGGCTCACAGAGGGAGAGCGCGGTCTGAGGAGATACGAGTAACAGACGAGGAAACAGCGCGACTACAATTTATTGAAGTAAGTTAAGTCAATGGCATAAATATAAGAATTTATTATTAAAACGCATTAAGTCAATGTCTGGGAAATTTTGCAACCACAGTTAAAGTTTGTTATCATGAGGGTCAGAAAATGTTTCGACATTTGCGTTACTGAGTGAGGCCTACTTTTGCCACTTTAGATTAGCCGGGGTAACGGCTCACAGAGAGAGCGCGGTCTGAGGAGAGAGTTAACGACATTACGAGGAAAGAACGCGACTGCAATTTCTTCAAGTAAGTTAAGACAGTATTATGGCATAAATATAGGCTCTGTCAATGTCTGTGGAATTTTACTGTTAGGGTTGTTAACTGTTATACTGTTCATCTGCGTCGCTGAGGCCTACGTTTGCCACTTAAGTGCCTTTACAGTTGTTAAAGCGATTTTCAGAGAGAAAAAGGATTGAATGTATATCCGTATTAAACAATTATAAATTATATAAGCTATTTTTTCTGTTTGACCAAATTATCATTCCGACACCCAGTAGTGAAGTTGTTTCGTGAGATTCAGTCTCGTGCACGAGAGACTGCTCACAGAAAGAGCGCGACCTAAGATGGAACCCAAGAGTCGAAACTGATGCTTTTTTGGTAACTTTAACAGTCACTAGGCAGCGCGGCCGCCATTTTGGGGTGACAATGCGAACTGGATAACAGAAACAGACAGAAAGCCAACGAAGAGATGTTAAAGTGGAATAAAAGAAACCAATATTCAGCAATCCACTGCAAAAACTATCAGTGTGACAGTACAAACCTTGCCTTTCATCGGTTTCCCCAAGTCCCTGACATGTAATTATTCACAAAAGTGTAAAAATATTGTGTTTTGTAGTAGGAGCTATCTTATGCACCTGCTAATAGCTTTACGTAGTAAACTAAACTTAATTACTTTTAGGAACTACAGGTCCTAGCCGTAGAAACCATAATATTGATTTATATAAAAATGACACTAAGTTAGAATGAGGCTTATTAAATTAATTTGCTGAATTAATTTTTTTGTATTTAACATTGTGTACCTTCTGGGAGATGATAACGTTATGTTAGATTAATTTATATCACTTACTTCTTACCTGTCATATTTAATTTAGAGAGAAATCTAATTGAATTCTTGAACAATATCCCTAGCAACTTATTTTACCTCACAAGGTCTGAAATATAAATTGTACGCAGTGATGGACGATATATAATTTTTGCAGATATTTTTAAGTCATTTTGGCCGATATCGATATACTGTTTGTCTATAAGTGTTTTTTTGATGATAGAACAAAAGGTGCATCTCCAAGTTTTTTTCTATCATGGCATTTCCAAAAGTGCTTTACTTACAACCACTTATTAGTTATTACCCAAAATTGTTAGCCTGTAATAAAAAAGCAATCATTTATTTATTTACGCGTCTCTGTTATATTTTACCTTATGTAAATGTCTGCAAAACTTTTGTTATTTTTTTTTTTACCTAATTATATGAAGTTTGTTAAGGGAGTTTTACGGATTGACAGCAATAAAACAGCCCATAGTAATAATGTCTAATAAAACCTTTAAGGAAAAAACCAAACAACTTTTAACAAGTAGATACCAAGTGTTTTACATACAGACTTACTGAGAATCATTGAGAAATTATCAAAGAAATCACTTGTTTTAATGGCCAATAGCTTTAGCTGCAGTTTAGCATCAGTGTAAAAGTCTGCTGTGGAAAGCCTTCACACAGCAATCTGCCATAAACAATGAGCTTTTGTCCTCATAATATGCATTCATAAATACCTGCAGACTCTGTGCTGACTGATTATGGCTCAGTGATAGAGCTAATGTGGACGGACACGACAGGAGTACAGTACTGTGCTATAGCATTAACTTATAGCTGACAAACTAACAACACAGCTGTGAAATAACAAACTTATCGTGTGCTTGTGGAATATGAATCATGTGTGCGTGGGCTCATTATATACATAAGACTGGCTTAGCTGGGTGTATTGCTTTTATAAAACGATTATTTTATATGCTTAGCAAGGTTTCATAAAATAAAGGGATATTTAGGCTATGTAATGC